>NW_009197952.1:27379-99758 GCF_000690835.1 Fulmarus glacialis
AGGAGAATGAAGGGACTCATTTCTACTAAAAATATAGGTAATAAGCCCAATAAAACACATTGACCAGCATGAAAAACAAAGGGAAAAGCAATTTGGAGTAGTGGTCTACATTGCTGGGGTTCTGAATTGTGAAATAGCCAATAATCCTGTGCATTTTGTTTCTCAAGACACATTTGATTTTCTCACGAGTTTTCATGGTCAAGTCACGGCAGTTAACATTATTGCTGGAAATCTCAATGCTTGTAAAGCTGATTTTCCGTTTATAGCTGGTGATGGAGCGGTTGAGGATGTTAGTGATGTTGACTTCTTCCATTTCTTTAGTGAGTTCATTTGCAGGCCCCTAGGAAACAAGAGTGTACAGTTAGTTTTAGGGTTTGTCTTCTGCCGCAGAGGAAAAGTGCTTTAATCAATGAGGAGACCATAAGGATAAACATAAAAGAACACAGCTTCATATGTGTTCATCCCAATGTTCTAACATGCCTTTCAGCTGCTGCCTATTTTTAGGAATGCCTGAAGTCCCGGAGATGCCTGTGTTTCCACCATGGTATTTCTAGAGGTATTTTGAGATCTTTGAGCAAGTCTCACTCTATATCACTGAGCAACCCGACATCCGTCTCCTACAAGACATCCATTTCTTCACGTCTACACAGTAACTTAATGGCTGGGGAACTCAGCGTCGAGGTGGGAAACCTCTTTTCCCTCTGATGGGATTTGGACCCTCGATGACCACTGACTATAGTCCATACTTGACTATTTAATTTCTCGCACTAAAGCAGAGCAATCTCTTGCAACATCCCCAGAACATTGTGGGACTGATGTTTGGTACTGTCTTGTGGGAAGGGAGGAAGAAGGGTTCAGCTTTCCTCTGACAGAGGAAATTACCTTTCAGATCAGTGTCCTAATCGGAGTTAATCCATAGAAGAGTGAAGAGCTGTGTTATACTGGCTCTTCTTTGGCTGCATTTTGAAAGGAACAGAGGTGCTTCATGCTCTCACATGAGCTCAGCTTAGGGCTACAAACCTGATTCTAGTGGCAGGCCAAAGGGCCTTCCTGAATGTGGTCCTACGAATCTAACATGACTGTCAGCTAAGGCTGCTGCTCTTTGGGCTGGTGTGCAGAAGCCTATGTCAGAGACACAGCGGTCTAGTGCTATTCATGCATTTCTTGCACACAAAAATTGAGATTTAGTGACAATGAGGAGAAGCAATTGTTACTGTATCCGTAACAGGAAGACCATTTGTCTTATTCAGTTAATGGAGGGCTAATTATTGTCAATCCAAGATAACTAGGCTTATTAAGGTAGATCAGGCTTTACCTCTTGAGGTGTTTTAGCTGCACACTTTTGTGATGAGCTGTAGTGAGCCACTGCATATTCCACAAGGGCGCCAAAGATGAAGCTGAAGCAGATGCCGAGGTAAACATCAATGGCCTTAATGAAACAGTTGGTTTTCGAAAGTGAACTTCGTGAGCCGATCATCAGAGTTGTCATGGAAAGCACCGTCGTTACTCCTTGGAAAGCAGAAAAGGAAAGACCTTCTCTTGGGGACACTTTGGAAAAGGCTTGGCCTATCCTTCTGAACATGTTGTCACTCTCTATTGCTAGCCAGATAGGACACATCACTTCTTACCAATCCAAATCATCCATCAACCGAAATGCTTTTGTAGCACTAGCTACTACTTCACACAGGCTCTCCCTGCCTTTGACAACTTGGCTCCAATAGGCAGTTGGCTCTTTTATTTTTCTTGCTTTCAGTAAAAAAATCCCTCCCCCCGCTCCCCGCCAAAGCACATCACAAAGAACGTGTGCTCTGTCTTCTACTCTCTGCTGTGAATCTACTGGGAGCCTTGGCCATGCACAGCTCCGCAGGTGGGCAGGTGTGCCAGCCACAGCGTATCTTCCACGCTTCATACTACTAACCCAGCTCTGCCACAAGTAAAAGCAGAACATGAGCAGGCCATTTATCACTGAGCAGAGAGCTCAAGAAAACTACCCTCAGAGGCTCCCCTGCCTGCTTAAATCTTCTCCCTTCCTCAGGCAGTAACTCACCAATGCAGGTTCTTGCAGGCACTGAATCCAATGTGATCCAAAAAGAAACCCAGGACAACATGACGAGCAGAGTGGAGGGCACATAGGTCTCCAAAATGAAGTAAAGGACGTTTCTTCTCAGCTCGAACTGCAATATCAGTCGCGGGTAACTGCCTGTTCACGAAAGGAAGAAACACAGTGAGCATGAAATTCCCAAGGATACTTGAACTGAAACTGGCACAGCCCAGCACCAGCCCTTCAGCTGATGTACATCAGCAGAGCTGCACTGAAATCGTGGGAGATGCATTACGTATACAAGCTTGACTTCTTGCCTCAGAGGTCTTACTTACCTAATATATCCTGGATGAGAGGACACATACACCCAGCATTGCTGGACAAGAGACGTCTAAAACAACGCGTGGCATGCAAAGGGGCTCCTGAACTTAATCTACAGTGGAAACGTTTTATACCAGTCTCTTAACTCAGAGTAGAGAAGGGCTGATGCTTTCATCTATTCTCTTGTACTCAGCACGTTTTTCCCAATAACCGCTTTGAAGGGGCATTGCCAAGTTCAGTCTTACCTGATGGCTGAGAAATAAACAGAAGATTTTTCTCTTGATTTCAGCAGGCTCTGGCTCACGTCCCAAAGCATCCCAATATTTTATCATCACAGGGAATTAGACCCCCTGTATTCATTAGTAATTTGTGATCTTTGATAACTGTGGTTTTTGTGCTCAAAAGAATTCAGTCAATTTTTTAAAATCAATTTGTCGTAATACTGACGTAAGGGTTCTGGGGCTGGATTGCTAGTATTTTCAGGAGATATTTCAGCTGTTTAAACAATAGTTCCCTTTGAAACGTAGAAACAAAACCCATGTTGTTCATGGGCTGTGTACACTACAGTAAACAACAAAACATTGTTATTTTTAAAACCTGGTCATTCTAAGGAAGTTTTATCCCCTTTCATAGTGTCTGTGATTGGAGAGCAGAGTATTTACACTGGTAATGAAAAAGACATTGAATTCTGATGTACAAAGGGATCTTATTCCATCATGACAGAATTGTAATTTACAAACAAAAGTATATTTTAAAAGTTAATTTTACTCCCAGTTACTGTAAACATGGCGCTCTGCAGTATTTATAGTCTGCACACCTGGGAGGAAGGGAGAGAGTTTCTTCAGGTATGTATGGAGAAGGAAAGAAGTGGAGAATTTAAAAAAAAAAAAAAAGATAGTTGAAAATCCATCAAGTGGATATAGTGTATTAAAACCCCCCTCTTTCCATGGATTTCCATCTTACAGAATATCCTGATTGCAACTAATTGGATTTCACCATCTTTCTGTCCACCTCTTTTTGTGAGATTAAGATTTGCTAAAGACTTCGCTGGTTCAGGCTTGAGTCAAAAGATACTGGCCCACAGAAGGGAAGGGAGGTGGGAGGGGAAATACTTGAGAGCTTTTCTCTTTCACTGATTTACCTGTTTCCTGCTGTGACTTTGAGACCAGGGTATAGTAACGTTCCACTGTGTACTGAGAGAGCCGCAACCTTTCTATGCCATGGACAGAGTCATTTCCTCTCAGCCACGTGAAGATGACATCATTTTCATCATATCCCCCTAAGGAGAACATCAAGACCCATATTACTGTGGTTTAGCCCAGCTATTGCCCTGCCCTGTCTCCTGGCTGGGAACAGAAACATGAAAAAGGCATTGTAGGCTGGACAAAGACCCTCTTTGTCAGGCTGTGTCAGACTATGGGTGGACGTTGGCCATTCTTTATTGCTGAACTGTCAGTCTGCTGGTTCAGATTTCAACAGGAACACACGCCACTGTGAATGATGCATAACATGCAAGGCTGCTGAGAACCTATTTCAATAATTTACATGGGGTATTTCTATTTTAAAATATTTTAACATTTTAAAAGATAATATATTCCTGTCATCTGCAGTTTGATTACACACAGCAGGATAAAACTACTGCAGCGATCAACCCTTCAACATAGTCTCTTCAGTCATGAGAGGAAAGCAAGAGAATCGCAGTGGTTAAAAAAAGAGAATACAGATCCCATTGAGCCTCTTACCAGGTAGCAGAAGCACATTTCACTGGATCGTCTATTCAAGTGCTTAAAAATACCAGAAAAGGCATTTTCAGTTAGTCAAGAGCTTGGAGCTGAGACTGCCATGTGGTTATGAACCAGGCTCTTCTGACTGGGTATGTGTCGTCCAGAAAACTTGCTCATAAAAGCAGCTTTTTCTACAAATCTTTCCTCCTATCCCCAAAGGTTTTAAGTTACTGAGGACAAATAAATGCATCCGACATTTAGGTAACACTGAATTCCTGCCTCAAAACAGGACAGGCGAGATCAACAATTCAAGCAGTTATCAGTAAACCCCATATATGCCGGCTGAGTAATTGCCTCCAGGAATGTGAATGATGGCATAACATGACCTCAGGTTGGACTGAGGGATACCTCAGTCTGAGGGGTAAAGCTTGTACTGAGTCACCAGCCTGCCATTCACTTCAAAAATTTCACTTAATTTAGGAAACAAGACCGTCAATCTCACTAATTTGATTCTTTTATTAAGTGCCCTTCTTTGAGAAAATGAGTAGGGATGCTTTGATTCTGATAATAACCTGTTCGTCCTGGTAGAAGGAATAAGATGCAGTTGCAGCTCTATTTTTATCTAATTGTGATTTCTTATTAGACACAAATTACCAGAGCTTGAGTGTGATGAACTCCTAAATTAGGTGTCCAGGGTATGAATCCCTGCATAGAATCCTAAGCATGTGACTTTTCAAAGTTTCTAAGCAGTTTTATAAATTGTGGTTACTCAGGAAAATTTTATAATAAATGATAGATTGTTGTTAATTCATCTGGCGTATATTTAAATAGCATTATTTCTGGGCACTTATCCTAATGAAATCTCCAGTGGGCAATGTGCATGTAATTTCATTGGAATTATACAGCAACTGAGCATGATGTAGGACCCAATCATTTTTAAAACAGGCCCAAACAAGCTATGCTTTAGCAGAAGAGGCCAATCATTATTATTTCAGGAGCTATTCTTTGTAATAAAGTTAACCACGGTGAACTAATATGATTTTAATGTGAAAATAATATGTGCTTCCCTAGGTGCTTCATGCCGCAACCCCAGAAGTTAAAATCTGGTCTGTTCAGTATTGAGATTTTAGGCGTTTCTTTTTGTGACGTGAAATGGGAGGTGCTTGCTTGCTTGCTTGCTTGTTGTGGAGCTTCACAGATACAGAACAGCAGCACTGCTCTTGCTGAGCTCCTGGGCAAAAGCCCTGTAGTGTCCTTAATTTTCCTGGAGTTTTTCCCAGCCAGCTTTGCCATAATGAGCTTTTAATTTAATTGAGAACAGAACTCACTGATTATTCCTTTTCTTGAGACTTCCAAGGCTGAGACTCCTCCTGTTGACAAGGGTCCCATCATCTGCATCACTGTAACAGACAGCCCTCATGGAGAAGCACATACCACAAAGTTGGGTCTGGCCTTGGTTTCAGTTCACGAGTTTGAGAGGCATGTTCAACTCATGTTCTAGTAAGAACCACCCTTCACACTGTCTTGTTACAGTGGAGGTTTGGGAGGTGGTACGTACCTAAAAATGTGAAAAGTTGTTCCTTGCTGTACTCCATCCCATGCACTTTACCCCATTGTGTGTGCAAAAGGGACCGAATTTGGAAAACCAGCCGTTATTACTTCATCCTTTCTGTGCAAAATTGAACTATCTACACTTTAATAAAAATATTATTTATTACCACTCTTGTATATAAATTGCACAGTGACAGGAATCCTCTAAACTGTGGATTACAACACAAGCATTTGAATAACGATTAAACAAAGTTGTTTTCTTTTGGACATTAGTGTTTGCAGGAATAAAAGTCTACTCCAGAAAGCCACTGTGATGAATCCAAACATTCAAGATGCATAGTTACATATAAATAAACAAATTTAAAGTCAATTTTTTCTAGAATGTTATACTTACAGCTTTCTAGCTGCAGTCTGCATGTTTGTGTGTCCATTGGATATTTTGACAGGTCCATGTTACAAGCAACAGTAGTAGTGATTCTGTAGGAAGAGAAAGAACTCCGAAAGTTGCAATAAAAGCACGTAATGAGGTATCTCTGTTTTCATAGCAAACTAGACCGCAAAGACTCTGCTCTGTCATTTACATAATTTTGACCTATGAAATGAATGGACTGATATAATCAGAGAGAACCCTCCTTAAGAAGATATGTTCTCTGCAGCAACACTGATGAAAATGTAACCAAAGGAGGAATTTTGCTTTGCTGTGGTGGGAGATTTAGTAGATTCACATGTTTTCCAGTGCTACAGTTTGCACATCTTAAGAAGTCACCACTTGTCACCCGAGGCACGGTAACTAACTGCACACATACTCTGGCTTGCTCTGATGTGGAGGGTAAACGAGTTTTACTTTGCAGCTTTACTCTGCAGTTAAGGTAACTGGGACACTGTTACTGTGAGCTGAGAAGAGAGAACACTGTATGAATTGCTAACACAATTACAGTGCACATTTCTACATGTATAAATATGCCTTTTGCTAAAAAGCAGAAATCATGGCTATATGGCACTGGATAAGCAAATAGTTTCCCACTATTTGTTAAACTTTTACTGTTATGATGTCCTCCCCCCATTCCTCCCCTGCCTCCATCTGATCTACTTTAGTTGTCCTGGGTAACAGCTAACCTCATGAGCTTTCTGAGCAGGCACTGTGCTCAGGACACAGCACATACCATGGTGGGGAACCCTCATCCTCAACTGGCATTTCCAGGTGGCAAGAACAGGGGGTAATGGATCAGAAGAGTATGGTCACAGTTGGCTTGTTGACCCCAAACTCATTACCCGTGACAGTTAGTATCTCCTCCTGTCCAGCATAATTTTGGAAATCTGTTCTGAACCATCAGCAAGGCCAAAGTTTGATTTACCTTAAGGCATACAAGATAGTGCCATTAGAAAACAGTCTTATGAGGCGGTTCCCCACAGTGACATCGTGCAGGAAGGACCTTTTTGACTCCACAATGTATGTGTCCGGTACCCAGAGCAATTCCACTAGACGAGCGTCTAGCGTGAAGCTCTTGTTACCATGAAAGACCAACCGGGGGTCTGTCCAGCGCTGCCGCAAATATATAGTAGCTGTGTAATCCTGGGAAAGAGAGGAAAACCTGTGAGGATGCATGTCCAGAACACATACACAGCCCAGCTGTGGGTATGCCATGTGCAACAAGAGGCAGAACACATATTTATTGAACCTATTCAAAGTTCAGCTTCAAATGCATGCAGTAAATCTGATAGATTTTCATCATAGTTTTATTTACTGTATTACATTTCTCATACACTTACACTCTAAGGTGTAGTGTTTCAGGACTAAAGATTATACTTTTTTTTTTTTTAAATGAGCAATTATTGTAATTGATATTTTTGTTCCCATTTTGCAGGTAAAAAACCAGATGGGAAGTGTGCGCTTGAGGCCATCAGCAAGTCATTGACATTAAAAATCAGTCACTGTTTAGAGTTGGAAAATTACAGACGTACTTTAAATGTGATCATGAAAGAGACATCAGCACTTTGGAGAAAAAAGGTAAGCAAGTCCAACCTGTTATTTCACCGAGGTCTTAAAAAAAACCGAACAAACAAATGAAAAACCAAAACTTGTAGCATCTTTTTTAATAGGAGTTTTGAATCTAACGACACTAGGATTAGCTTGAGTTTAGCCTGCCAAAATCCACCTGCAGTGACTGGAGTATTTTCACAGTGCCCCATCATAAAAGAATAAGCAGTACTCAGCTCTCACGATAATTCTTTACTGAGCCTTCTGGACAGACACAGGGCACTGTTGTACTATTTCACTTCCTTCCTTGTACACGAAGTAAATGCAACCAGTAATGCTTTTCATTTTCAAAACATCTCTGTCACAGACAGGCTAATACTGGTGATTGTGTTAACAGCGTGAAGTCTCTATGTTTTACCACAGATACACTGCCTGTCTGTGGAGGATGAAGCAGTCCTGTTTCATTCGATCTATAATTTGTAAAATGCTTCAAGAGAAAAGGTCTAAGTAAGTATTGGGTATCCGTGTTAGCTTTTGCAACCTTTAGAATTTTACTCTCAGCCTGTGACAGAGGAAAAAACGTCAAATAATGCTCTGTTATGGTTTTCAATACAGTGAATTACAATAGTGACAAAAGTGAAGACTCCTAGTTGATTTCCAGCTTTTATCGAGGCTCAGAGTAAGCCTCTGCAATGTCTTCCACGTGGTCAGAGCAATGGACCATCAGGAAGAAAAACTCCAGCGCAGGAGCTGTTATACAAGGCCCTTTAATTAAGTTAGAGGTGTGTAAATAATTTATTTTTTTGGTTCTGCCCCTTCCCCAAAATGAATAGCTTTATCGAAGTTACAATATTTTATTCAGTGAACTTGTTTAATTCATTGGGGGGAGAGAAAAAAAAAAAGTCAGTGGTGGTCTTGAAAATGCTGAAAGTAAGTATTGAAATTGTTCCTGACTGAACTTCTGACTGTTTGGACTGAAACTATTTGCTGAATTTACCCAAGTTGCCCATAGTTTTGGTCAACCTGAAACAGGAGTCTTCAGCAATCAGTGTCTGAAATCTAGCTGTTATCAGAAGTGGAGGGAACCAGACTCATCAGTGGTGGGAAGATGTTCTCTATATATTTGAAAATTGTTTTGTTTTTTTTTCTTGGGATGACCAGTCCTTTGAGCCTCAGACTGTGTCGCAGCTCAAAACCTCATTTCTCCTCCTTGAAAAGAAACCCTGTCTGTGTCTTCAGTCAGCGCCAGCACGTCCAACAGAGGCCACCCCTACCCTACACAGATGAAAAGTAAGGGAGAGGAAATGCCACACAGGATTGATTTTTTCCATTTCAAAGGGGCCTGATTTCCAGGAGGTACTGAGTTTTTGACCAGTAGGACCTTTAGAGACATCTCTATTTACTTACAAGCCCACGTTACTATGACATCTACATAGTCTGCAGTCATAAATGAGCCCTGTTCTCTCACACCTCTGAAAGTGGTGAATAGACACAGAAACGCAAAGCAGCTTGAAAGTGACAGTTTCTGTCTGAACACACAGGAATATATGACAAGTCTCTCAGGCAGATCCTACTCTTATCTCTTATTAAAAAAAAAAAAAAACTTTCACTTACCATGTCGCTCTCGGATATACTAGAAATACTTGCAATGTCCAGACTCATTGCAATTTGAACAGGTTCTCCTGTGGAGGGAAAGAAAAGCTTAAGCAGAGAGAAAGGAAGAGTGAAAGGCACAATAAAATCGCTCGGGATGCTGTGCAGCGTGGGCACTGCTCACAGCGTCCCATGCACACAACGCTGTCACTAAAACTGCAGAAGCCCAAAGAGTTAAGACACAGTTTCAGAGCATTAGACTCACAAATGACATCATGATCCAAAATAAAGTTTTCACTGTTAGGGAGCTGGAGTTCTGTATTTGGTGGTGGTAGCAAAGAGCAAATACCTATCAGCACTAGCTATGAAGGTCAGCATTTCGATAAGCAGCGTTTCAGTGGCATTTGCCGACGGGCAGGCAGCCAGGGCCAGTTTATCCCTTGTTACCCAGTCCACAACACCCACACGGCGGCGAGAACGGTAAACTTTGTACAAAGTAGTTCTCACACACAGCTCTCAGAGGACTCTCCACAAGCAGGTAGCGATCGGCATCCCTGTTTCTCAGAGAGGAAAAACTAAGAGGCAGAGAAATTCAATGATTCCTGAGTCCACGCACAGGGTTACAAACCAGAAGTGCAACAGCCTTTGCCTCTCTTTATTTACTGTATTACTGTTCTATTTACCAGCAAATTTTCAGTATTCAAGTCCCGAATCTTGGTGGTCCCCCATTTTCCAACACTAACTCTTAAAACCCACCACGAGAGGGCAGCTCCTCCCCAGGAATGTCGGCGCTGGGGCTGGCGGGGCTCGCCCGCTCCCGCCGCGCAGTACACGGCTGGCGCTGGGGGGGGGGCGTCGTGCGGGCAAAAAGACACAAACCTTCCCTTGGGCTGTGCCTGGTGTGTCTAATCCCCACTATGAATTTGGGGCTCCGAGTAGGGCTTGGCGCTTTCCAAGACAGCCCCCTCTGCCTAGGTGACAACACAGCAATGCCTTTCCTCGTGGGACTTGCTGAAGCTCCTTTTGATCATCTAAATCACATTTATGAAAGTCCAAGGGACACAGTTTCCAGATGTCCTTGCAGGTGGTTTTGATTTTGGGTTTTTTGTTTATTTGTTTTAAACTGTTCCAAAACCCAAAATATATTTCATTTGCAAAAGATGTATATTTTTCTAAGTAGTTGTCATTCACGTCCTCCATCTTGTTTTTAGATATTTAGACTCTTGAAGCCCACTCAAATTAATCACCAGAGGGTAGATCTGTGAGGACTCAGGGCCTCTGGAGGAGGTCAAACCAGAGTCCTGACCATTTCTGTTTAACATTTATGGCTCTAGTAGGCATAGGCTGGTGTAGATGTAGTTGATCTCCATTACATAATTCAGAAGCATCTGTTCACTGATGTGACAGGCTCTAGAGGAGCTTTTCTATTCCTGCAAGAGATCAGACATTCTAGGCATAACAAGCTGGTAAGTTCTGTATTGTCCCTGAAATTTATCACCATGGTCAGAAAAAGGAAGAAGCTCAAAGCTGCCAGTAGCAGAAGGTCAGTCTGCAGGAGCTACAATGGGAAACATCCAAGTCCTGGTGAAAGCTGATGGTGAATTTTTCTGTTGAGCATAGTCTCATTAATGGGTTCTGGCAAAAAAGCAAAACTGATAAAATTTTCATAGCTGTTTTTTAAACTTTCATCAATATTTTTCAGGTGTTGAATGTGATTCTGAGAAACCCTTTCCTCCGAGTGGTTATCGCACTCACCTGGAAGGTGGGAGACCTGACACCCAAGTTGGACAATAGCCTCAGGTAAGTTCCTAAATACTTGACTGTCCTTCAGGTGCTCCCTACTCCCTAGAGCTTCATGAGGGTTTAAAGCAGGTTCAGTTTGTGTCTCAGGGGGAAGTGAAAGCATGTGTCAAAAGTCAGTATTTCTAGCAAGAACCGTTTTATTCTTCTATAGCCGCAGTTTACTAAATAGATATACATGAACAAAAATAAAGCAGAAAATCATATACAGAAAAGCATGTACAATTAGAGCAGAATTTAGTTGCTCTGTCAGGTATAGATTCCCTATACTTAACCTCATAGATGGACATGTTCTCATGCCCCACACATGTATGCACAATCTATTCAAGACAACAGTGGATGCACAGAAAGGAGAGCAGCCTTTGCTACTAGCTAATTTAAAAGGAACACAACCTTTTAAACTGGGGCATCCTAAAGAAAGCTTAAAGCATACTCTCCCCTCCCCACAAGCCTTACAGACTGTTCTTCAAATGCTCAAATGCACGGAGCCAACATACCACCAAAGTAGGGCCTGAGGTACTTGTTGTATCCCATGGTGAGGTTCTCAAATCCAGGGAGGGATGTTGTGTCGCTGCTGTGCAAGTCCGAAACGTGACCCAGGGAGCACCTCCTGGGGACACAAACACGTACTGTTACGTGTGGCCGGGCATGCTGGGCACATCTGGTGTGCAGCTGCAGCTGTGTTTCCAGCTTGTGCTCAAACAAGCAAACAAACTGCATAAAATGTCTATTAAAAATAAGTATATCATTGAAATCATGAGCACTTGCTCATATTGCTTATCTTGCCTGAATAATTGGCACCTCGAAGAGGTTGGAAAATGGCACATTACCTCAGCTGATAGCTACAGGTTTGCACACATAGTAGCTTAGGGATGCTCTTAAAATGTCCCAGAGAAATCAAGATCTATATACCACAAGTCTTAATAATAACCTGCAATCTCCCCCTTCCCACTCCTCCTCATACAGTCTATATAAGGAACAGGCATTTCTTTTTCCTCCTGCTTACGACAGCCTGAGACAAATCTTACTGACCAACAGCTCCTCCTCCCTAATCACTAGTCCCCTAAAGAAGCTTTCATCCTCATATTTAGTGTCAGGCAGCATCCCTACAGCTACCGTCAGGAGTAAAACCTCCGAGTACACTGGAAGGGGAAAGGTAAAGCACTAGGCACTTCACGCACACCAACGAAGCTTTGCGGGCTGAACCACCCCTAGCTGCTGTGCGTACAGAGGGTTCAACTCTAACTTACAGTGTCAAAATTAATGTTTTGTGGATGGCAGTAAAGCTAGTACCTGACATTATGAGCCTCACAGATCTGTACCATCATATAGACAGCTAGAGAGACAGCCAGTTTGGACTCTAGAAGGTGAGTTTTATGGCGCAGTGTACTTGTGTGGTCATGTGCTCACTTGATGAAAATGTAAATGAGTGAATCGTTAAGAGTTTGTCATTGCTTTGGGAAGGGCTGAAGGAGGGGGAAGGCAGTGCCTCTGCCTCTCCCCAGAGTCTCAGGACCACTGGTCTGTGCAGTAAGAAACATAGCAATGTAGTTATTCAAAGCTCTGATGAATTTTTTTCTTCCGTTCCCTTCAAAGCTGGGTTAGTAGTCCTTGGAGCTTTGCGGCAGGTTTTAGACCAAAAAGGACAGTACAGCAGAACTGAACCAGTCAGTACACAGCATAAACATAAACCATTCAAGAAATGTAGGACTTGCAGTTCCAGGGATGGCAATAACACAGCCAGGAGTCCTGCGGGGGGCATTTCCAGCAAAAACTGCAAACTATTCTGGTCCTGAACAGGAAATAAGGGGTTGTACTGTTAATGTACATACTGTGTTTTGGGGACCTATGCAGGTTGCTCTCTTCTATGCCACATCCCTTACTACACCCAGCTTTCTTTGGATGGGCTAGATAATTAGGAAGGAAGCATAGTTTCCTTTTGACCCACATTATTTATATGAAACATAATTCAGATGCTCCCTGTAAAACAAAACAAACACTCCGCTTACCTTTGGGTTGGAAGGAAAAGACACAAACTGAAGAAGCAAAAATATCTGCAGAACATCTCTGGAGATTATTTCTGTATTTCCTCTGCTTGTCTGTGAAGCAGAAAAGAAAGGGAAAGTGTTGTGGTTTAAGAAAAACTGTTTTAAAGGGAGGGGATAGGGAAAAGAAATCCTGCACAGTCAGAACCACATGCTGTGTGATAGTTAACATTCCCAACAAATAGTGGCTCCTGCCCTTTCTTCTAGCTTGTGTCATTTTTCAGCACCGTGCTATCTTAACACTTTCCACATAAAAGACACTAGTGACAACTCAAGTCCTGAAGTCTTTGACAGGGTCACCGAATTTTAGCTGCCACTTTGTTTTAGATAGGGCTTTTCTTCTTTCAGCATGGGATGGTGATTAGCTGATGTTAAGAATGGCACCATGGGAAGTGATTTATTAAATAGAAAAATGTTTAGGCAGTTCCTAAAGGCAGTCAGACTCTGAAGCCAAGTGAGATCCTGCCTGCATATGACAGATTCATCGTCTTTTAGTCCAGGGCTCCACTAATCAGCTACGCAGAAATGCTGTAGCTCTGCACTCCACTTGCTTGTACCTGGGATAAACCCATGCTATTAATAGTAATGTTGGCAAGTCACTCAGCATGCAGTACAGAATGAAATCATTCCACTTTAAATGGGTTTCGTTGACTTTTCTGGGAGTGGAACCAAATCTTGGCTTCTGGCCTGAGACTCCCATGGGCTCGTGCCGGCCTTGGAGCCGGTGCCACAATGGACAACTCTTAAGCGTGCACTGCTCCGCTCTGCATTTTTGCTCCCTGCCTGAAATGCTGCATCAATTGCACACCTTTTCTGGAGCAGACGGATGGCACTCTGCCATACACCTTATGTGTGTTGCCACAGCAAGCGGCTGCAGGATGGGCTGGTGAGTATGACTGCCACAGCTGCCAAGGGGAGATCGTTACTCAGACATCATTAGTTTGAGCTGGAAACACAATACTGCTCAACCTGCTCTGCCACACTATTTGACATGTACCCCGTGTGTCAGAGTTTTCCTGCAGATACTGGCAAGGCAACATCATTCGTGGATGGGTACGAGTCTTCCTCTTTATTACACTGTTACAAATTGGAGTGACTATGCAAATCGTTAGCCCCCGTGCCTTAGCACCAGTGAGAGCAAGATCCAGATGCAGTGCCTTTCTCATCATGCACAGCAGTTAGGGCCTCAACTTCAAACCTGGCTGTTCCACAGTAACCCAATATCAGGAGTTTTCTGTTTGGGTTAGATTCTTCCTGCGGTAGTTCACCACAGTCCAGAGGACGCTCTGCCTTCTCAGCCAGTTGTACAGCTCTGGTGCTGTGCCATGGGACAGCAGGGTTCCAGGCAAGGAGAACATCTTGGCCCATGCAGAGCCACTAAAAACACCTGAACATTCAAGCACCACAAATGCAGGGCATCCCACTGGAGAAAGGATGTTTTTCAAAATAAAATATGCTCTAGTATCTGTCCAAAATCTGAATTCCTAACAAGGCTTTGCACTTCTAGCCCTTTCTCTGAGCATGGTGTTTGGATGTTTCCAGACGTCACCAAGTGCTCCTCACTCGGTGACAGAGTGATCATGCAGGGTAAGAAAGAGAATCATTTACCTGCTCACAGCAATGGGACACAATTTTGATGGGAAAGAAGAAGTATTAGTCCAGGTAGTTTAAAGAAGAACTTCTAGGAAGAAAGGATAATAATACAAATCAGCATTTAGTTAAATTACAAAAATCCATGAACTTCAGCTGAGGAACTCCTCATGAGCATCCTTCATGAGCATCTGCTTCGCACAGGGGCTGTGGTTGCTAGCATTTTGGTGCATCAGAATAAGTTTCCAAGCAATTTTTTTCTATCTGATTCTAGTTACTAACACCTTATTTTGAAAAAAAGCAAGCCAAATTCTATTTATTTTGATGACTGACTAATGGATGGAGACCTCTTATGTAGTAAAAAGCCTTCTTGGGACCCTGTTGTGACTTCAGTTAATGAAGTGAAGTGTGCACTGCAGTGTGTGCTGCCACTATCTAGCAGAAACAGTTGAAACAAACCAATCGGATAAATTGTTAGCTGCTGCTGCCACCGACCTGAGTGAACTACACAGTGAACTCGCACCTGAAACCTCAGCCTGCCTGAACCAAACACAAGTGAGACATAGCTGAAAATTATAGGCAACCATTTTCACTTTTCACAAGTGCTTTGATTCCCAGGACAAGGTTTGATGGACGTCACATGAGGATGCATATTTTCATCTCAGACGTGGAGAGATGTGGATCGTTTGGCTTTGCTGTGGCTTGGCTCTGCTGGAGGACCAGCATAGCCCCGGCAGCAGTTTCACCACCTTTCCTCTGCCCAGGCCCAGGTGTGTTGCTCGTTCATGGGCAACACGACCAGCACACCAGAATGGTGCTACAGAGAGAGGGTGAACAGAGTCAGAGACTCCCCTTTTACTCCCCGTGTTCACTCCTGAGGAATAACTTTTCAGGAGAAAGCATCGCTATGCCATCACCAGGAGATTCCAGCTTCACGACTCACTCGTGGCTGCACCGTTGTGTGCTGAGCTTTCTTTGGCCACTGACATGAATGCAATAGTTGCCAAATACAATTACAAAATTATGAAAGAGGCAAAAAGCATCATATACCCTGGGATCAGACCTCGCTGGCTTTGCCAAAACGTCACTTCAAGGTCAACATATTTGTTTGTCTAGAAGAGGTTTTGAGTGATTTAAGACAGATATAATCTGTCTTCCCTTTTTTAATGTTTCTTTTTTCCCCCTGCCCAGCCTGAACTGTGAGCAGTTATCTGATCTTGAAAGACAACTATTTTGGGGATGGGTGTGGGCAGGGGATTTTGTAAGGAAAGGTTCATGGCATGACAGCTGCTGTGGAAGAGTCAGGTATTCTGATGATTTATTATGAGAGCTGTTCAAATTTTAGCTTATTGACCAAACAAATCATTAAAGGCTTTCATTTTCAGTTGACCTAAAATGATTTGCCTCTCAATTTCCTCAATTTTAAACATTGACTTGAAATTTTTTTTTTTTAAACTTTAAAGCTTGTTCTTCCCAGAAAAAAAATTTCATTGCTATCTTTCTAATTTTTGAATGTTGAAAATCTATTTTGGCAGGCCAGGAGAAAATCTGAAGCAACTGCAAGGAAGACAATGGAGTTAACAATGGGGAAACATTTTTGTGCAACATTTTTATGCAAGTCACTCTTACTGAAAACCTTAGTTATTGGACACTAAAATCAATTTATACAGAACAAATTCCATTATTACAGAACTAAAGAGCTAGTGGGATCCTGTCACGTGTCAACAGATACACGAGCTCACTCCTCGGCTGGTCAGGACAAAAAGGGACATTAGAGGCTGATGGAGGAAAAGGGGATGGGAGAACCTGGAAGCAGCGCCTGTACCAGCGGGTGGGTAATACTGAAATCATTAATTTCTGATCTTTTAGCTTCAAAAATCTCTTTTCTTGCTTATAATATTTTCTGACTAAAACAAGAAATTGAGAAAAGACTTCAAGTGTGTTAAATAAGAGAAGGTAAAACAAAGCACATAATTTTGGCTTGAAAGGAATGACTCATACCGACTTAAGTCTTTAATGTTTCTGTATTCTGTCAAAACCTCAGAAAGTTTCTGTTTTGGTTGGAACTGAACCTTTGTCTGTCCTCCTGGTCTCCCTGTTTGAGAAAATCTGAATTCAACCAGGTTAACAACTTGACCAAGACTAGAAGGTCATTATTGGCCCAGTTTTTGCCTGGAAGAGCAGGAGGTGCATTTCAGAGCAGATGCTGTGGGAGCCCAGGCCCTAGCAAGGCCTGTGCTGGCTGCGGTGGGGTGTGACACCAGTGCTGAGAGCTCAGTGACAGGCACCAGCTGCTTTATTCTGCTTTTTGGGTTTTTTTCAGTTGCCTTGAGTGGTTATCTGGAATCACGGACAGTTAAGCAGGTGAATTCATGGTACTTGTAGAAATCCTTTAAGAACTTCTGTGAACTTCTCTTCGTAAAAAACAGATTCTTTCCATCCACGTCACTGTCATTACATCACATGAAAAATTACCTCTCAATTCCAGAAACAGCAGGCGCTGCCGAGGTGACTCGCTGAGGCTATAGCACACACCTACGCTTGCTCGAGGCAACCCTCGCTGCGTTTCAGCGCACGGCTGACCCTCAGTGCTGTGTTGGGACCAGCCCCCACATACGGGCTGTCTCCCACAGTGGGTGACAGGGAGCAGCGCCTGCACCCACAGGCCATCGGCAGCCGCCCAGAGAGAGTCCCAGGCTGCGTGGGACAAACCAACACTGGGTAACTTAAAAATACAGAGCCCGCTCCTGATTTCATATGTGCTGGTACCATGAGTGGCATATACGTTTATATACATAGACTTTATACATAGTACTACTCTTAGTATGAGAGAGAGGCGAACCAGGCCCGTTATTTATATGACACCCCATAAACTGCAGGCCTGATTCCTCTCTTATTTATTCCAATGAAAGTCAGAAGCAACTTCAAGATAGAAGAAGGGTTTACATAAAATTAGATTCAGTCCTTATGTAAGAATGTTAAAACCATGCCTGAGTAGTGCATTTATGTTTTCAAGATGTAAACTCTCATCCTTCAAGCTACTTGTGGGAAGTGGCAGCTTATGCTCACATCTGCCCACCCAACGTGGTACACAGGTCTGCTGCAGCTTGCAGGACTGAGAACTTCAAATACATACAGAAAGTCTTAAATTATATCAAAAGAAGGTATCTGAGATTTACTTACGTGAAATAAATTCTTCCTCCAAAATGCCACGTTTGGCTTCTGTTTGGTCAATTCATTTGCTCTGTTTGAGCAAATACAATGTACACAAAATTTATAAATAATTACAGTTTTATACAGAAATTTGGCATGCTGCAGGCAGCTCTTTTTCTCCTGCACTAGATACCTTAACTCTAGCTCTAATCTAAACTTGCCTGCAATTGTCAATCTCCTGTGGCTGCAGATCCGTGAGCTCACAGCTGTCTGTGCTCAGTCATGTTGGGCAATTATTTCAGGTTTCATTCACTCGGCAAACCTGCCCCTCACTGGAGGCAGGGATCCAGGGCTGGGTACAAAAATTTCATCTTCCTTCCTCGAACAGGCAGACGGCTCACAAGCCCAGCCACGTTGCTTTCTATGATTTCGCTCTCTACTTGCCAGCCCTGTAATTGCAACCCTATATATATAGTCCCTCCCACCTCAGCAGTTCTGCTCACTGAGCCTCCTCTATTGTGTATGTGCAGGTATTTTATGTGAGACATAATTATTCTTGTTCCTATCAGCTGAGACAAGCATGCACAAGATTAGCTCCCTTGCAGGACACAAAATGGTGTACCCCAAGTACCTTCCAAACCGTACATGTAAAGAAGAGGATAATGACTGGAGGTACTTGTTACATTAATGTAAATAAAGCAAAGATGGTTTACTGAGGAGCTTTACTGAGTGCTCTGCTTAGTTCTGGGTGTGCTAGAGGAGAAAATGGGAAATAAAAAGTAATTATTATGGAAAGATTCTCACGTGAGCAGAATTTGGAAAGAATGAGAGTGTGTCATTTAGTCAGGAAGGAATTGGAGGGGCACAAAGCTAAAGTGAAGGAATACATAGAGAAAATACATCAGACATTTTGTTTTGATTATTCTCACATTCTATCAGACCAAGGGCATGGTCGATACACCAAAAGGCTACAGCAGACACACAGCCACGAAGTCCACAGTGAACATGTGGCAATTTTTCTTCCAGGCCTCCAGGTAACAGGTAAATGTAAAATAAGAAACCTGCAGATGCGCTGGGTAACTTTGGATTACTTTCCTTGGTCATCTTTGATGGCCATGGCAAAGGGAAAGTTTCCCTTGTAGCACTGTGCTTGCTAGTCTCCGTCGCAGTTTTCTGTACCATCTCCTGAAGCGTGTGTTGGAGGCAGACCCGTAGGGCTCTGAAGCAAAGAATGTCATTTAGTCAAGCACCTGCTACGTGCCCTGGCCCACCCCTCCAGGAGGAAAAGCAGGAGGGACTCACTGACCTCTCAGAGGGGGAAAGGAGTGATGGACAGAATCACTTTATTTTGTCTTCATTCTCGCTGAGCATCTGCCTCCTTGGAGCAGATGGGTGTCACGGCGTGCCAACCTCAGCAGCACCTTGCCGAGGAGGGGAAAGGACTCAGCGTGGTTGGAGGGAGGGAGTAAGAATGAATAGAGCTGCCAGTAATTCATTAATTGCAGGCTTGACAACACGCTGACAAATGAGCATGTAAGAAAAAATACCAGATGGGGCCCCAAGGAGCACAGTTCAGACGTAATCATTCATCTCACACATATATTAGTCTGAATTTCTGTAGGGCAGTGAAACACTCCTCACCGCAGTAACTTTTAGGGGAAAACCAGCCACGTAATGTCTTGAATGCCTCCACAGCCCACTTTTTCCCAAGACATCTATTTTGCACTCTGTGGCAGCAGTCAAAGCTGCACTGCAGCTGCATGTCCTTCCTTGCCCACATATGTTTTTCCTCAATAAATACTCAATATCCACAATAAAACCATGCACATAGAAGCACAAAGTGCCAGCATTTGACTCGGAGCAGAATTTAGCTTTTAGTAGATAAATGCTTTTACCTATTGCATTAAGAGGAATAATTTATACATGAATAAATAAAACCTTAAAGCCAGTGAACATACCCACAACAGGCCACTGCAGCTTAGTCTGAATAATTTAGCTTTCTTTATGACACTTTAAAGCTGTCACAGTGCTTTGGCATGGCAGGATTACCTGGCTGCAATGACTGGCAGGCCAGTCCCCATGTGCCTATTAACTGTGTGACCCTGCAGCTGCAAAGAGCTTATTACATGGAAAGAGTCACCTCTGGACAATAATTAGAAGCAGACACAGTACTGAAAAAGCGTGATTTACTTGCCTACAGTAGCTCCACTAAGAAAACTGGATTTGAAGCCAAGTGCCCCACATGCTGTTTGCCTTTGGCTTGCTCCATGCAGCAAAGGAGACGTGCTGGTGTCCCAGGAGCAGAGCTGTGGGCCCAACACAGAGCCACGTTTAGACAGTATAAATTTTACTCAAGTCCCTGCATTTAATGCTTCCCACCAACTAGGCGCCTCCGTGGGTTATAAGAAAACTTAAAAGCTAGCCCACCCAAAATACCAGACACGAGGTGACAGGCTTTGAAGGCGCCTCGATATCCTTTCAGGTTTGTCAGCTCTTGCCAGCAGTTTGGTGGCAGCTTTGCACCACTCGCTCATGTTGTCCCCAGCCCCAGGCCGCTGCATTGTCACGGTTTGGTGCCCTCAGCCCGGGCTGGGAGGGTTTGAACATGCCCCATCAAATGCTGCCCAGGGCCTCAGTGGTCCTGTCATCCCTTCCCTAAGACAGGCTTTACCTAAAGGTATTTAATCTGGATTCGTTTTCATGTTACCTTCTTTTTAAAGGCCATTCAGCAGCATGTTTCGTAGTGCATGGTTTAACATAGCAGTAAAACAAACAATGTTCTTTTCAAATCACTTAAGAAATAGCATAAATGTTCCCCGTTTCTAAGAATAGAGAAATTAAGGTAGTAAGAGGTCAAGTTATTTGTTTCTTAACTATTATCAATTACAGTCAGACTATCTGCCAAGATGAACAAGCCTCCTGCAGAACACGTGCCAACACCTCCTCGCTCAGACCAGTACCCAATTTCACATCTCTTCAGGAAATCCTGATCGGCAGCAAGACTGCCGTACACACAACAGCATCGCAGGCCTCCCCCGTGCTGCTCTCCGAGCCCGGGGCTGCGGGAGCAGCAGCCACCCTGCAGATTTGAACTGTTATTTTACCTCTCATTTCATTCGTGCCCATTTACCTAGACCCTGAACCCCCTCCCAGCTGGCGTGGCGACGCAGCCCTGTGGCAGGCATTGGTCTGCGCAGCACCAGCTTTATTTAAGATAATCCTTCATATGAGCAATCATCAATAACTGCTAACCTACTCCCTAAAAGACACAGATCAATTGACAGATTATTATAACCCCTTAAAATATTAATGCCCTATCAGGGAGACAATTTCACTGGGCCTAGATACTCTTCCATTATTAGAAATTATGCCCCAGCCTTAAATAAATTAACTCAATAAATGTCTTGCCATGAATACAAATTCCTGCTTAGGGCTTGCAAATAAAATGATTTAGAGCTGTTCTCTGAGGAAAGATGAGGTCTTTAAACTTGCAAAAGAGAAAGGGCTACCAGATTCATTAGTCTTTTGTTTTAAATGGACTTTTTTTAAACTGAAGGCATCCCTTTCGGAAGGGAGGCGGAAATCTTTGGAAAATTAAATTGTTACATTTTCTTAGACTGGGCTGAATAGTTCCAGTTCTGCAAATACACCGATCTCTGCGCAGCTCCAAAGGCAGCTCTGGGGCCGAGACCACACCAGCCTTGGGCAGGGGCTGCCCAGCACCATCAGCACCACGTCCCTGCAGGGCGCAGGGGGGCACAGCAGAGGACACGAGGACGAGTGGGCTGGTGTCCCCAGCCAGCAGCACGGCATTTCTGCCTGCTCGCATCGGTGCTGGCAGGAGGCAGAGCACGCTGGCCGCCTGGACACAGGCCACCAGCTCCGAGAAACTTAATCTGGATCCCCGAGGCTGGAGGGAGCCATTCTGCCATTGCCCCCGAGGTTGAATTTTGGCAAAAAGGAGCTCTTTTACTCGCTTGCTGCAGCCATGACTGGGTCCTGCCACCACTGGGAGGGCACCTGGACTCCCAAGCAGTGGAAGCTGAGCCAGAACTGCCCACCAGCAGTGCAGCAGCTGCTAACCTGGACTGCAACACTTACTTTGCAAAGAAATGCAGCGCAGTGCTGCCTGCACTGGGGAGGAGCTGTGAGCTGCTCTCAGGGCACAGAGTGCAGCAGCAGCCTTTCAAACCTGAAAAACTGCTTTTATGCTACAGCTAGCTCCGTTGGCCATTACTTATTCAGGGTTAGATAACATGAGCAACGTTTAGTGTAACTTTTTCTGTAATATGCCCTTAATGCTGAGAACAGGTGCCAGGCTGGACCACTGTGCTACTGTTTTCTCACTAGATGATGACGGGATGTCCAGAGCCACGTCCATATCGCAAAAAGAGGCATACCTGGATCTGTGCTGCAGCAAAAGACAAGCACGCCAACATTTCCCCAAAGGATATGCCCTTAGCTCAAAATACAGTGTAAAGACACACACATTCCTAAGACAGTGCAGGTACATAGATGCCTTCTGCAGTTAATAATCAACAGGAATACCGTGGGGAAGATAAAGTCTCTGTCTTTTCTTTGTGCTCAGGTATTGATTTGCTAAGATTTTGATTTCTGATAACCAAAGCACTGTTGTTTGCTGGTTAAGAGCTCACATGACTTTCTTGGTCCTGGATTAAGATCAGAGCATGCCTCAAAAATGGATACAATGTTTCCAGTTCTTACTTTTCAATTTGTACATACATGAACAGTTCAGTCCCGAACTGCAAGATACACATAAAAGACACAAGTCAGGATGAAAAAATAGCCACGCTGATTCCACTGGACTGAATCAGAAAGGTTTGTAAAAGAGACCATAGATTCAACTCACTTGTTTTCCCTTGGAGACAAATTCCATCAAAAGCCACCCACAGAGATACTTAAACACAGGGAATTTTACAAACGGATCAGGGAGATTGCCTTGGCAGCAGCCTTCTCGGTGTCTCCTCTTTGTTGCATTGACTTTGCACTTGTACCTGTTGCATTCCCAACCGATGCATCAGTGAGCTGTTGGGCTGGTGACATGAAATGCTCCAGCTTACGTGCTGTGGCTTTTAAGTACAGCATCTGAATTCGCTTCTTACCACCCTTGAGGGCTGGGATAAATACAACCCCAGCTTACACAAGGGAGAAATTGAGAGAAAGGGAGTGTGCAGGCAGGGAGAAGGGGTGGAGGGGAGAGGCAAGCAGGGGAAAGAGCAGCTCCCTCTCTCCCCTCCTCCCACCCTCACCGAGCCCCCACATCCCCAGGACTGGGAGCCCACTGCTGTGCCTGTGCTACAACGGGGCCTTCGCGCACCCATCGGCACCACTTCCCAACCACTGCTCCCAGGTCAGAAACATCCCATCTGCCTCAGTTTCCCCACAGACCTTACATTTAGCAGTCGTACACAGCCACCAGCTGCAGCTGCCCCCAACACGAGATGCCCCATGTGCTGGCCCCACTTCCCAGCGGCCAGCCCTCATCCATGGACAACCCGTGCAGACACCACCAACAACCAGCACAGGGCTATGTTACATAAGGGCCGCTCAGCTCTTTAGGTAACGGGAGAGTGTATCTGTGCAGTAATAAGTTTCAAAGCAATTTGGCAAAAAGTAAGGTTAGAGGAGCAACTTCCCAGCTGTGTGCAGCAGGTTGCAGCCTTGTGGCTTCTTGGGAGTGTGGTCACCCCTTCCAAGCCCCTGCTGCCACCTCCCTCCTGTCCCCGGCACCTGTGGCTTCCCGCTCTGTCTCCAGCCGCCAGCGAAGCTCTGCTCTGCTCCGGTGCAGCCAGCGATGATCCTTGCTGAGGCCAGCTGATGCTTTGGGAGATTTTTCCTTAATAGGCTGATCTCTGTGCTAGCAAAGGACTGAGGAAGGGAGGAATACATTATCAGCTCTGATCTGGCATTACAGCGTGCTTGCTGCTTTGGTTCTGCCTCCCAAAAGCAGAATTAATTGCTGGGCTAGAAAATGCAGATAAATCAATCAGCTCACACCACATTTATTTTCTGTAGCTATGCGTTGGGCTCCTGGCAGCTTAAAACAGCAGTGACACCCACTCTTGCTACAAAGAGAGGTAAAGGTCAGGCTCTTGCCGAAGATGACCTGCAGAAAGGAGTGGTTGCCCAGCGTGCAGGCAGGCCAAGGTGGTGACACAGCTGCAGCGGCGATCTGGAGCAAGACACTATCACACCAGCAGTATTTCTGCCGCAGCAGAAAGGCATTTAAGGCGACTATCAATCCAGACCCATTTCATAACTTATCTTTCTAGCTTTTCGAAAATAAATGCCTGAAAGACAGGATAGGAAGAGGAGGCAGAAAACTGATACTGTGAGAAAACAAATGTCATTTTATACTGTAGACTTATTTACAACAAACTCTGTGACTTGACGACGGTGTCTACAGCAACAAAGAAAATAAAACACTCCGTCGTTACCAGTATGCTCTTTTTGGGTGAAATGATAAAGCAAACACAAACCTCAAACCAGACTCCTCAGTCTGCACAGGAACCACTTTCTGGTCTCTGCTTTCCCACCCAGGGTTCTGGTCCCTGGCTGTGCTCCCCAGGCAGGTCAGCCATGACCATCGGCTGAGGCCTTTTGCCAGGGAATGTGTAAATCCAGGCAGTGGATTTTCTTTTTTCCCACTTCCCTTCACTTCACCATGTGTCTGACGTGAGCAGAGCAGGACGTACCAACACCCTCAGCACCCCGCTACTGTCCCTGCATCACCTCTGCTCTGCACTTTCCTCCTGTATTAGGAAAGGGACTTTAATGCAGAAGGTACCTACCACAGCTCAGAAAACCAAAGGTCTGAGAGATGTAATTAGCATGGCTATATTTTTTCCTATTAATTACATGGCAGATCCAACACAGCAATTTTTTCTCCCCACCTTTTAACATGTTCTTAATTGATTAACTGGAAAACAAGCAAAGAAACAGCCCTTTTCTCCCTGTGCCTCAAATGCAATTCTCATTGTTAATGGGAACAAGAGGAGGAGCAGCCGGCCAGGCTGACCTAACACAGCTGTCTGCCACAGGGTCTGCCCTCCTGGGCCGCCCACTCCCCTGTCCTGGGCCTTGCAGCACCGTGTCCCCACAGCGCGGTGCCCTCCTCGCCTCCCAGCCCATCCCACCCCCGCACCCTGCCGAGAGGTGCCCACGCACACTGCACCCCAGCATGTCACGGGACAGAGACATCCTCCAGGAAAAGAGTTGGCTAAAAGAGGGACGTGAGCTGCTGAGCAATGTCAGAGGTTAGAGCAAGCCTCTGTGGTTACTTTGAAAAATGCCGTCATTGCTCCATGCCTTAGCTACCCACATGAAAAATGGAGGTAATAGCTGTTTATGCTGTCTCCTAGGGATCTCTAAAGACAAAGATTCATGGAAATGCGCTTTTCTGTTGATCTCTTCTTTTGACTCTCCGTCACCAGGATTTGTTGTTCTTTTCTCTGGCAAACTGAAGGGTCAGGTAAGCCAGGTGCCCCATCCAGCCTTGGTGTGAGTCCCGGCTCCCCGTGGACGCTGCCCCCAGCAGCATGGCATCCTACTCCAAAACAGAATTTATGCATCACAGAAGTAACAGGTGACATCATTTTATCCAGTATTTAAAACCCTTGTAATGTGTGAATGCTTTATGAACTGCCAATGAATGGAGACACAGGGCTCAGGGGAACCGGGCTGCGGGACAGCTGCCCGTCAGCGTGGTTTCCTCCGCCGATGTGTCCGCAAGAGCAGCCGAACACACTTGGGCAGCCCTGAGCCAACCTCACAGCAGCTCGGTGTCCAGCGCTCTGCAAAACTTTACCCAATGCTGTAAAATTATTCATGGCTAGGCAGCTATTTGCTGTAAAACACATTGCAGGTTCCAGCTGCTCTTTGAAAAACAAGCAGCGCTAACAACAAATTCTCTGTCACCAATACTGTCTTGTTCTTAACAGATCTAACAAGCCAATACTGCTGATACTTGAACCAAAAAAAACCATTTTAAGTAGGAATAAAAGTTCTCGACTGGTACGAGGCATGTTTTTTCGCAACCCGAAAACCCATTTAATTATTTCCATTACAACGTTGCCCATTACAACCTGAAAATGTTATTTTATCTATGGGCACATCAGCACCCAATGCTAATGCCTAGATTCTTGTACAGCTTTCTAACTTCACTTTAAGGAATACACTTTAAAAGCAAAAAAAGTTCGGTGTAACCTCTTGTCACATACAAGAATTAGTTTGGGAACAGACAATTAATTGGACACTCAATTTCAGGTGCACAACATTTTGTTATTATCTCAGATTAATGCACAATTCTGGTTTAATCTTCGGCCAAAACTCTTACCTGATATGATGTCACTCCTTCCTGCTCCCTAACTTATTAAATATATATTTCATGCATGTAAGTGACTTCAGCTGTCAAAAGCTGGACAGATATTTTAACTGGCACTAGATTAGGATCTATTGGAAAGTATTGCTTATTTTTATGTTAAAAGGATGAAATACACTCTGAGACAGCAGATCAGATGAAGATGTACCTTTCGGTCAAGCTGTAGTAAGTACTAGTTTCTGGTTTGCATGTTCATGAGAAGGAAAGTTATCTCTATTGGTAGTGCATGTTTTTTTGGAACTGTTCCGAACACCATAAACATAAAAGAAGCTTAATTAAAAGACTTTTTTTTTTAATTAAGAACTTTCCCCCCAAAGGACCTAGGCCTATATTGTTATATTGTTTTCTTTCAAGATGAGGGGAGGGGAATATTTTTAAGAAAAAGAATTAATTGCCCAAATAGTTGGATGTACAATTTAAATTACGACATGAATGCTTTATGCTTCTCTCCAAATGAGATGGCACTTCCCGATGGGATTCATCCCCTCTGCGGCACAGCAGTGTCTCCACTGGAGCAGCCGTAAAGGCTCAGGGAGGTGACGATGCAGCAGACACCCCCCAGCACCTCTACGCCTCTCATGAAACACTGCCACAATGTACCCAGTTCAAAATCTTTTGGTTTTTTATTTTGTCCCAAACAGGCTCGGAGAGCTCATATGGACGCACTCCAGTGTTTTGCTTCTGAAGTGGCTGGATGTTGGTTATAAGAAGAGACTTTATATTATTATTTTCACTATTCAAGAATAATAATTCTTGCTTTTTGTTGTTTTTGAGCTGAGAAGTCCTGGATAGTGGAAGATATTAGATTCACGTTATCCATGTGGGATATGAAAGCAGCAGTGTGCGCTACCAGCAGATGAGTAAAAGAGAGCAGATAAATATCTTACCTGAAGCTCTTGCCCTCCATTACATGCCGAGTCCCAGTCCCACAGCCGCTCACCCAAGAGAAGCTCCAGCACAGCGGGCACAGGAACTGGTCCTTGGCAAAAAGTCGTTCAGGTACACACTTGTCGACTGCATAGGGCCCATGTGCTCGCACGTTTGGTATCTCCATTGGAAAGGACATCTCTGAAAAGCTTACTCATAGAACACTTAAGTAATTTTCAAGATTAATTTCCAAGGAACAAGCATTTTCTGCTTTTGGGTGAAACAAAATGAGGTGGAAAAATCACCTTGAGGTTCGCATGGGTTTAGCTTTATATTTAGCTTATCAAATAGTAGTGGTAGGTTTGCCACCGGAAGGACAGCTCTCATTACCTAGAATAGGTTGAGGCTTAGCAGTCTTAAAAATGCCTCAGCAATAGGCAATGCAGTACAGAAACATATTTTGTGTTTAAAAATAGTCTCAACTGTTGTTAGAAGAGATTAAGCAACGATTTTTTCCTTTATCAGCACAACATAGCAGTGCGGACAAAGTAAAAGGGTAACTGTTGTTACTCTGTGAATGAGGAAATACTGTTTTATCTAATTTACTGCAGCCCGAGGTGAAACATTAACTTAGCTTTGAATTATGATGGGACGTAAAATAGCCTGAACAAAAACATTGCTGGGCTTTCTTTTGAGGGCATGAACTTAGAGGTCTTCAAAACTGAGTTTGAATGGTATCACAATGCACATCTTTCATTTTCTTGAAGTATTCACTGAAATGTTTATCTTTGGAGTAGATTATTTTGAGCACTGTGGAAATAAGGAAAAGGAGAGAAATTTTATACGATGGATGTTTCCCAAAGGACTATGAAAATATTTTAAAGGAATAAAAAGAAGTAATTGCAGACTTACCTTCAGTTTTCCATTTCAAAAGATAAAGAAAAGATCTTAACAGCATTTACATAGCTCAGTACGTGCTACCTGCAGAGTTCCTTACCCCTTCTGTGTGTGACAGAGCTGGTGTCGATTTCCCACATGCTCTGGGTTGGAGCCAGATCGATGCTCCTCGTGCATCTGGGATAAAGTAGGTTTCAGGCCACTCCTTCTCAGGGTGATTCTTGATCTTTAAAATGTGTCAGGGACACATACCTGTCCGCCAGGGAACGCACACACCAAACCAAAAGGGAAATCGCAAAAAGGAGGAAGAAATCCGACGTATTCACTCGTGATTATTTACAGTTTACGTTTGTTACAGTGTGAAGTACCTCCAGCCCTGGCACAAATAAAATAACAAGTTCCCGTTACCAAAAATGACTGAAACACTTGTGAGCTGATGGAGAACATGACCTTTGCTATGACACTGATAACTATCTGACTGAGAGAAAATGTCTGGTGTCCTTAAAGGCCCTATAGCCTATTTACTGCTTCATCTATGGTTAAATCATCACACACCCCTGAAGAAGTTATGTGGCATCTGGAAAAGTACTGACCAGTATGTCCCCACGGGACCGTTGGTACCCAGGTGTCCTGGCAGAGCCCCAGTACAATTATCAGAGGGAATTTGCTTACGTTAGGGCTGTATCTCTGCCTGCTAGTGAATGCATGCACTATACCAAAAGGGAGATCACTAAGAGGAGAAGTAAAACTGACAGTGTCACTCATGCAATTATTTACAATTTATTTCCATTGCCACATTAAAGTAGTTACCACTCAAATAAAAATGAGAGAAGCTACACCACCACCCCAAAATACGCTGTGCGGTTTTTGTTTCAGCCTGGCAACTCTGGTGAATTGTAACCATCGTTCAGAGCTGCTGGATTGCATTACATGGTATGAATGACTGAGTGACAGCAGTGTCCCCAGCCGCTCCCACCAGTGGCTCAGGTGCCACCTTGGCTCGGGTTAGCTGGCTCTCTGTAAGTCTTGTCTGCTAAAAGCGCTTTGGGGAAATTCATAGCTGCTTTGGGAACGCTGCGCACTCTTCCCTGTAATGTCCCACAAAGCACGCTCTGGAGACAGAAACCTGATGGCATGTCACATTTTCAAGGGCAAATTTAACTCTAATAAAGATTAATACATAGGGACTCACCACCGCATTGTTTCTAATTGCCTTTCATTAACATTCTCAGCACCTTGAACAAACAACACGGTCTTTCTTTTTTCTGTGTGCCAGACAGGGACTGTATGAGGCATAGCCAGGTCTTGTTCTATAGGAGCAAAACATTTTCACTATAGACTGCTGTACTGAGGTACTCCAAACTCTTTGATCCCCAAATGTGCTGTAACAGCCTCTGCCTACAGGAAAAATCTGCTTTGCAAAGTTGGAGCAATGCAGTGTGAATTATTTGTGGGTGAAACAAGAAGAAAAATTATCCTTTCTGCTCTGTGAACACCCTCCCACACTGGGGCCATCCGCACAGCAGTCCGGGAGCTGCTGCCTGGGACTTGGCACCGGGGTCGGCCTTGAGCCCCACAAGCACAGTGTCTTGCCTGGCTCCTTCCCGGCCAACTCAGCTCACCACAGTGTCATTGAGGCCCCTTGAAGATATTTTTTGGGATGTGAGACTTCATCAGGGAGCAGGCAGAGGGTATAATGCATTTGCGACAAAGAAAATAATAGTACGTAGAAATGAAGGAATTTTTGAAAGACCAGACAGACTTATGGTCTGATTCTCATGTTGGTAAATTGGTCCCCTACAACTTTCCAGAAAAAGCCTTATCATTTCTTCTTATACTGGTTTGCTTTCGCTCTTCAGATCCTCCCTCATCCATTGCTCTAACAGCTAAAATACATTTTCATAACCGCCTAAAAGCCTCTATTCATGGCCACAGACACCACTGCACTAGCATGCCTGTTGCTTCACCTGACTATCAAACACCAACAATATCCCAAAATATCCCCAACTCAGCTGCAGATACCAGATGGCTGTTCCTGTAAACTCAACATGAGCAGTACAAGTAACGGAGCCTTTGAAGGTTATTTTATTTTAATGAATGACATTTTGGTGTTAAGAAAAAAACATTGTACTGGGAAATTCAGACTATACTGACATGTGTGGTGATATTTTCTGGACAATGTTAGTGACTATAAAATCTATTATGTCATCACAATAATGACAATACTGGATATTTTGCCCAGCTCCAGGCAGGGAGCGGGGGAGCACTCAGAGGTGCCTCGAGCCATGGGATGGGTACAGCCTACTCCCCATGGAGATCTCAGACCATTTGCTCATTTCTGTGCCAATACCCCAGTATCTGAATGCCAGCTGTCTTCTGGGTTAATTCCCGACTCTGCATGTGCTGTGGGTGGAAGCTGAGGGTTTGGGAGAGCTGCAGTGCTGCCTCTCATTGAAAACAAGGAAGAAACCTGCACAGCCAGGCCCAGGTGCCCATATATCAGTGCACTAAAAATACCTCGAGAGCGAAACCATAGAAGACCAGCCAAACATCATCTATTTCTCCCCTCTTTGCCAAGTGCTAAAAAAAGCCAAAGGAGAAAAATCCCAGCACGGGGAACAGGTTTGACCAGCTTTGTCACATTTTTGTGCTCTCTCTGCTCTCTAACACAGACCTAGGCAGGGTTTTGTCTATCCCTTCCAGACTTTGTCAGGCACCTCTGGCCCCTTCCCCGAGGGAGGTCTACCCCACTGCCATTAACCTTTTCCAAACCCCTACAACAAGGCATCTTCTTACTCCATGGATCTGTCCTTGGAGGGAAGGAACACCTAAGGCACAAGGACTCACCTAGTTTGCGAAAGATTGGCTTAGTTCCCAGCTCTGTCAAAATTACCTCCAAATCATACGGCTTTTCGCAGCTCCCACACAAATGCGGGCACAAGGCAGCACCTCCCAGCCTCACTGGGGGCTCTGGAGGTACACACAGGAGATGGCAAGGTGTTCAGATACTGTCAACAGAGAGATCATACAAGTATTAGAAATACCGTACCAAACCCATAGTAAAGCTACAGTACATCTCTCCTTGTCTATTAAATTTTTGAACACGGCTTTTACTGTATCTAAAATTACCTACAGGTCTCTGCAACGTCACACTGATTTCTGCAAAGATCTTTTTTTGCCCTGCTGGGCAGGGCTGCTTGAGCCTTGGAATATCCTCTTCACAGGCTGTAATGAGATTTCTGTTCCAAATGGGGATTAAATGTGCTCTCAGAAATGTGAATTTTCAAGTTCTGAAATTCTGCTTTTGGACTTTGAAGCTGCCAAAATCTAGACCGTATTTTCCTGAGTTTGCATTCTTACACATTATTTTATGGCATGCACTAAATATTCACTGCTACAGTAAGACAGAAACTAAAAGCTTAAATATTCTGTTAATTTTAATTTATTGGTGAAATCATTGCAAGGCATTGCTCTGATTGAAATCTCTTACCTTCTTTTCATCTCAAAGTGTCTCTGGTTTGCTTGTGTCCAGCTGTTTCATTTGAATACAAAAGGAGACTGATCCAGAAAACAGTTCAATAACTTGTTTGTAGCAGATGTCCTTAAAGATTTTAGCATTACGATATCACAGCTTAATGCAAAATAAAACAAATATAAAGCAAATTAACTACCTTAAGATAAATTTTTAAAAATCTGAAACAAAAATTGAGAAGTATTAGAAAACTTAGAAGTATTAGAAAACTTAAAAGTGTTAGAAAACTTAGAAGTGTTAGAAAACTTAGAAGTGTTAGAAAACTTAGAAGTATTAGAAAACTTAGAAGTATTTTTGCAGCTCCGTTTGTCATAGAAACACATAGGTTTTTCCAAAGAGTTTTACTAATTATCAATGACAGCACAAATAGGTATTCTCTCCCATCAGTGCAATACTCACCCACTAAAAATCATATTATTTTTCTTACATACAACTGGTTGGTAACATAATGGCGAATGGTTTTCCATGTACCATGTGACGGAAACAAGTCTCTTGTACTTCTTCACATTCTGAGTTCTTTAAAATTTAGAATATGTGTTCAGACAGAAAACACTGTGTTGACTTCTATCTCCTTGTATACTTAGTTATGTATTTTCAATTTATATTGATTTATAAGTAAATCAATAAAGTAATTATAACAAAAAGGTTGGATAAGTTTCTGTGAAAATGTCAACAAAGTCAATCTAACCCTGGGATTGTAAAATCAATCTTTGATTTTTTTTAAATCAACACTTTCCAATAACTTACTATCCTTCTGGAAAGTTCTGGGTCAGCACTAACTTTTCACAGACATTTTAACAAAAGAGTTGACTGTACATTACTAACAGAGGTCCTTTCACCTCCATCCTTCACAACATCAGTGTACACACTCCTTGGCTTTCCCTGCAAATATAAAGACTAAATACATACTCTAAAAAACCAGGAAAGCGGCAACGTGGCTTTATCATTCTTATGCCCCCTTCAGTCGCAGGCAGAGGAACCCGAGCTGTGGCTTGGGCTTTGGAGACAATGTGGACACGGTTACAGAAAAGCCTGTAGCATAGGGAAGGATGGCCACAGGGTGTTGTGAGGAGTATTCAGGTTGACCAGAATGGCCTCATTCTTACATTTTTTTAATCTGGATTCCTGGCCTTGGGTGACGGTAGTAACCATCCCAGCTGATTTTCTTCTGCAGCTAGACTTCAGATCAGAACTGATTCCTACGAGTGAAACATTACTTTGTTGTGCTGCAACCCTGGCCCCATTCTGCATTTCATGGCAGCTGGCTGTGGTTGCAAATCCCAACAAAAAGTAACTTTAAAAGTGGCCCAGGTTTTTAAAGGAAATACTCCCTTCTCCCCACTACCAGAAGCATTGCCAACCTATTGCAGAAGCCCTTGTCCTGAATTAGGAGCGCAGATTACCCTGGTACCACCTTGGCTTTTGCACTCTGCGTGCAGCATGGCGAGCTGCCTACGCTGGCCAAATGCCACCGCACGGCCAGGACAGGAGATGAGTTCCCAGGGGGATTTCACAATCAAATATGGCAACTTATTCTGTGCTGCCAGGAGGCACCTTCACCCTACAGGGGTTTCCAGCCAGAGCCCCGCAGTGATTCTGAGTCGCTACAATAACAGATGGAGAAAGACACACTTTTGTTTTACAAGACAAAAAGGAAAGTTTAAACAAAACAGGCTGGAAATAACCACATCCATTGAGATGGAGATCCTCAGTTCATCTTCCACCTCCCGGAGGGTGAGTGGGACAGGTCTCCTGTTTGCAAAGAACCAGCCTCTCCTGGCAAAGCAGTAGGGACAGGTCCATCGCCAGCTCTCCAATCAATTGGAACACACAGAATTTCTGCTATGCAGCTCCCATGCCTAATCCCATACAGTACACACCTGATGTGATGAAGGACACAAAATTTTACTTCAGTTCCTTTTCTGTGAATTAGAAATAATTAATTTCTCCTAGATTCTGTTCTTCAAAGTTCACCTTCTCTACTCTTAGGTATATCTGCATTTTAGACATATCTTTAATGACCACATTTATAAAAAAGTATTACATGCCCCCGTTACTTTAATTAGTTCTCAAAGCCAGCTGTTGAAGATGTTTCTGTATGAAAGTGGTTAAGTTAGCACTATGTGACACCTGATATCTCCTGCCCCTCGGATAATCAAATGCGATCCACGTTGGAATCTGTCTGCTCCCTTGGCTGGCCCCAGCCACGCGTGCCGGGAGGGATCTCGGTGACATCTAGCGTTCCTCGCGAGAGCCCGGCAGGCAGCACACGCCACTGTGCACACAGCCTCCTCGCTGCCTGGCCAGCCCTATCTTCTGAAATCCAGACATCTATTTATTTGCTGCATAAACACAAGTTATTTAAGCAGAAGCTGTAAATTATGATGAGGGTAATTAATTTTTACAGAAACCAAACCTATTCTCCTAGCTGAAAGACAGTGCATGGGATAAGTGCCGCTGACAGGGCACTTAACATGTTAATTCTGAGAAGAGCAAGAATCAATATTGGGACAGCTCCTGTTAGCTAACCTGACACCAGGGTCTGTGCTATGATGAGAAACAAGCAGTATTAAAAATTATTGTGGTAATATTGAAAAAAAATGGCAGCATAATTTAGAGCAAACAAGAGGCTGCTCAGTCCTATTTGATTAGTATTCTTTTTTTCCAAATCTAAAATCAGAGTAGTACACATATATACAGCTATGATATACCTGGGTTTGTTAAAGGTGAATGCAGGTGAAGGATCTAGACCTCTTATGTACATACATATTTATCTTAACCTCCCTTTCTTCCTTTTTAAAATATTTGAGAGCTACGCCACAGCTGGGTTATTTCAGGGTCTGAAAATATGGCTGACTCTTCTTAGAGAGCAACTGGTATATATGAACAGGAGAAGCCCATGGGGAGGCAACAGTACCTGACCCCCTCCATCTAAACCACCCTAACTCTAACTCCTGACTTGCAAGATGCATGCTTTTGGGACAGAATTCAAAGACAGAAACTGCCACTGGAAACCTCCAGGTGCTTACCTGAGCTGTGCAGACTGGGGTGACCGTCACCTGGACACATAAGGATGCATCACCTCAGCTGGCCTCAACACTGTCAGCTGGAGACAAACAAATATCGGGCTTCAGCTGACACCGATTTCATTGTACTTACTACATGAGTAGTTTATAAAGGGATGTTTGTCCTTCACCGGCCTGTTGTGGTTGATAACTTCCCATGTTAACTTGATGATTTAAATTCACTGAGGATTTACTATCACTATTACTGATACGTTGCCAATGTGTTTTTACTTTAACTGCATTTTTATTATTCTTTAACCTTAAATTAGTGTCACACAGACAATTAGCAGCTGTGTCTTCAAATTTGTCTGGTCATTTCTGTTTATTTTTAATAACATTTATTTATAAAGACTTTCTTACGTGTTCCTTTCATTTGGCCTAAATGACTGAAGATCATGCTAGATATGAGTCACCTCATCCCACGGCCTCATTCATGTCCTCTGTACTTGTCTGCTGTCACTCTATTGCCTGTCACCAGTTTGAATTTGCTTCACAAAGGCAAAGAAGTTTAAATAATCCTGAGCACTGAATGGAGGGGCACATGCTGTCGTTTCAGACAGACTGCAGCTAAGGAGATAATTCAGGATAGAAGACAGAAAGTTAACAAGCTGCCCTCTTTCCAGCAGGAGTGCTCAGCTCCATTTAGGCTTGGACCTCTCAGAATTGATCGCAGGGATTTGGCTTCAGAGATGATGATAATCTGGGATTTCTTCCCCTAAAGCAAGCCCGTTAAATTAAATCTAGGTTGCAGACCAATAGATACCTGTTATCCCACAGTGCTCCCAGTCACATCTCACTCTAGCAGGATACAAGCCTCACTTTCCCCAGCATGCTGCATGGTTTCTCCTTGTTTCTCTGTCACAGATGCATCTTCTGGCCCCAAATGCAAGAGAACCAGGTAGCTGGTAACTTCTACTTGCGCAGAGAAGTAGATCTTCATGCACCAACATGTCCAGGCCTCTTCCGTTTCCAGCTTTGCTGGACCTGCGTGGATAAGCAAAGATTACAGAATTAATCTCACAGTACAAAAAAGATATTCTTGCATTCAAAAGTAACCTTTTTCACGCACTGAGTTGCGGCACATGCCTCAGTTTCACCCTATCGCGCTCTGGAGGACGTTCTCAGTGATGCTGTGGGGACAGCCCTCATTGCCAGTGCATACCTGCCCTCTTCCCCACTGTCCCTTCAAACCATCAGATGAACACCCCAGACCACGCAGGCAGCAGGATGAAATGCTCAGCCTGCAATGGTGATGGGCTGAGAATAAAATCAGAGATGTCTAATATCTCACAGCAGTAACTAAGACTTTGGATAGCCACTCGAGCAAACCTGATGTTGAAAAAGGAATAAAAAAGCATACGCACATGCCGGTGAGCCAGAGTCTACTTTGCCAAGCAGCAGCTGGGTGCACTTCGGAGCTAGAGAGGTGCTGAACAGGCAGCTTCAACACCTTTTCCTTGCAGGGACAGCAAGAAGTCAGGTTTGACATTTTCCACAGGGAACTGTTGTCTCTTCTGAGGAGGCTGGTGCCTCGGCGGCAGAGGCGGCTGTCCCCAGGCCGCTTGCTCCCTGTCTGCGCAGCCAAGAACTGGCCGGGGGCAGTGGCCAGGTGGGCAACGCGACCTGTTTAGGCACTGGAGTGAGACCAATACCACGTTTCACACAGACATCTTTATTTTCACATTTCTGCATGTAAGCAAGAGAATGTTCTTTTTCCTAGGATGTGCTGGTAGACATATTATACCCTACAGAATGGAGTTTAGCAAATTTTTTTTTTATATATGTATATGTACACACATATATATAGTCTCACAAAATTTCTTCTGCGGTTCTCCGTGTCAGAATGGATGTTTGCAACAAACCAGAGCTAAAGGGACACTGTGAGGTTTTGTCTGATTCTTCTTATCTCTAAAATAAAATAGTGCTTGCATTTTTATTCAACTTGTTTGCCTGCCTGTTCTCCTGCTTATACTTAAGCAAAAATGCTGAAGAGAAAAGACATGCCTATAAGCTCTCAAATTTTACTACTCTGAGGCACTATCAGTGATGCAGGTAGAACATTTTGAACTCTTATTTACACAAGGGCCAGACTATGAATTAGGTGTATGTCACTGCACCAAATATAATAGCATGCCTGAATCAGTGATGCAAATAAATCATTAGCATGTAAATGTTACGCTCACAGCACAGTTCAGCAGTTTAACAGCCTCTATGCAGGTAGATATGTATTTATAAGAGTCCTGCTTTTAAAAAGTTCCCTGTAAATTTTTAACCTGACAGTGTCCCTTGAGAAAAAAGTACATACTGGACTTAAGAAAGGACACCTTCCTACAGGTATTTTCTTTTTATTATTAAAACCAACATTTGTAAAACCATTCAACAAAATTTAATACAAATTACCATTGGAGAATAGCATTTGTGAAGCTATGCATTGCTGCTCCATTCACATGGCTTTAGTTATCACAATTTATATTATTTGCACATTTCCTTAGGTCTTTCATGGCACTTCCATGAAGAGGAAAGAAAGGTTGTTACACTGCTGCTACCATCTTATCAGAGGTCACACACGAACACAAAGATGTTTGTTCTCAACATGTGTCAGTCAGGCAATGCCAAAGTTCTGCCCACAATGCTTGAACCTTACGATATCCATACCTCAGTTTTATAGCTTGACTTGTGATTACTCACAATATTGCAATGCATTCAAAGTAACAGGAAAACAAACATCGACGGTAACAGGCACATTACTTTTTTTTTGCATTATCATTAATCACATTCCTATTTTTCAACAGATTGTTGCCTAAAATGCATGTTAGAAAGGCTTTTTTTAGAAAATGCTGGCATGAAGATGCAGACTGATGTTTGTAACTAATGAAACAGTCAGACTAATGATTCAGACATTATTTAAACAGTCACAACTTTGAGAAAATTTGCACAGCTGATAGCACTGACAGACAGTCTAACTGTAACTTAGAAGCCAGCATAGTAACTACCTTCCACATACTGGCAGTAGGATTTATGATGGTATGAGATGAGAATAGCACACTATGTTTTGTTTAGAAAGCTGTAGTAGTAAGTATTTGCCATAAATATTGCAAGCCCCATTTATGAGCGATGGGAGGCTTTGCAAGTTTACAAAGTAACATTCACGGAAAACAAAAAAAACAAACCCAAAGACATTTCCATGCAGAGTACAATTCTCTCACAGTCACTGGATCTCTGTCATCTGTTGGCTGGAGCACACATGCCATATACACATATACTGCTCACGGAAAACCCAGAGGCCTTCTATGCACTGATGCATACCAGCCTCTGGCTGCTATCAGTGGGAACAGAGACAAACACAGGATAATAAACGGTTTCGCAAAGGCAATGACTCTGCCACAGACAGAATTTACAATTAGAGCTATGTGAAAATACAACTGTTGTGCGTCACTTTGCCAATGCTCCTATCTCAGCTCCAATGGACTTGAAGTGGAGCAGAGAGGTAGCAACCCAGGGCTGAACATCAGGTATGCGCAGGTGGGGTCCGGGCTGTTGCGAGACCAAAATCAAAGCTAGTTATGCCTTAATAGCAGAATCAGGACCAGTGCGGCTTTCAGCACCTCCCTCTCTGCCTAATGCACCCCCATCATTACTGGGTGCTGAAAACTGACACCGCAGAGCAGATAAGGAGATGCCAAAACTACAGGGTCACTAATGGTAGCCTGATTTCAGCAATGCACTTAAGCACGTACTGAGAGTAACATCCAAATGTTCAAAGTATGTTGCCAAACCGGGGCCACGCTCAACAGAAAGCAGTTATAGCCCCTATGACGCAGGCACCCCCGCGCCACCCGTATAGCACTTCTGCTAGTGCAGACACAGAAAACATAGCTGAGGCCAAATTCATCACAATAACTCCAGAAATTAATCTAGCTTTAGGGACCATGGCATATCATGCAACTAATAACATTTTCTTTTGAAAAGGGCACTTTCAAAACTTTTCTGGCTGTATGTGCCATCTCATGAGCAGATTTGGAGCAACACTGTTAGAGGAGAAAGGCACTGTGCTAGCCCAATGCAAATGTTTGTCTTCTGTTATCTCGACCACTTTTCCCTCTGCTGAAGTTAACTGCTTAGACTGGTAATAGACAGATGCTCTTTTGGTGTGGGGAAAAAAACAGGTTATTGATTATATTAAAATCTGTTATTTGCTAAAGCGATTGCAAGAAGAATCAAGAAGGAACAGTATAAACATTGTGCCTTATTTCAGCTACAACTGATGTCTTTATCAAGTGCCTATTAAATAAAAACTAAATAGACAATACCAGACAACTGGAGGACACAGCTACTCTCACAGCATCGCATCACTTCTGCAAATCACAGCACATTATTGGAGTTGCTATGCTCTGTGTCATTGCTAGCCAGGATAGACTAGCGTGTCATTCCTGTGTACATATAACTTCACTCACTTGAACAGCACTTTTGATGACAAGTGAGCGACTGAAAGCAATAAAGTTAAGATGACATAGAAGTTTATGGAGGAGCACAGTAAAAGGGAAAAAGTCCCATCCTGGGGATAGCATAGCATTACACTAATACTGATGAGACCTACTTCTATAATCAGGAATACCTCAATAGATTAATTTTTTATAAAATATAGGGCTACAGAAATGAGGCATTCTATATATTTTGTATTATAAAAAGCTTCCACTTACATAATTTTTAAAATATATCTTCACTGCTAACAGTATATTTGTAATATAGTATCTGATATAATAAAAATATATGCTTACTGGATGGGAGCGGTGTAGCACTACGGCAGGGACTCTCCTTTCTGTTTGGTCTGAGCAGCTGGGAAAGTTGGTTGTTCCCTCCTTCCCTTGGTTTCTCAGCCATCGGCTGCCTCGAGACTGCAATGGCACTCTGGTGTGTTAACTTTCTTAAGAGTCCTCTGCAAAGCAGGCTCTGACATGTTCTTCAGCTGACAAATAATCTACTGGGCAAAATCCAATCTTGGTGTAAATTCATTACATGATTCTTTCTGTTTTACCAATTAAAAAACCCAAACCCCCAAACTAATGCTCTATTTGGCATTAGTAAGGAAGTGGGACTTGTACAAGTCATGCAACTGCCTTGTAGGAAAAAAACTGCTATAGAAACTTTTAAATTACCCGAAGGGAAATACGGGCCTGGCAGCTAACTAAGTAGCTCCCAATTAAACTTACAGTACACTTTGTGGGTGCCAAGGTCTGTATGTGGAAACACAGCTGCATCATCTGGGCCCTTTTCTGCATTAAGTAAAACTGGAAAGCTTAAATAAATCCATGAAGTGGGCAACACTTTACTGTAACTTCCAATGGAAAAATACAAACGTTCAAATGATGAATCTAGGAAGCGTGTGCCAAACTACACCGAAAGTAGTAGCACATGACCACGGTGCTGCTGAGATGTACACTGGAGAATCACCTGGTGTCCCCCCACATGCCAGGACTGCAGAAGGTGGCTGGGACCAGAGCAGGTATTCATCTTCCTGTACAGCCCTTATAAACCTGCTTGGTCTTGCAAGAACTTACCATCATTGAACAGGATTTGTTCTGTAGTTTGAAATTTATATGTGCAACACATGTTTTGCTCCTTTCTGGCTCACCCTGGCATGAAGATCCTCTAGTTAATGTGTTCGGGAAAAACTCCACCAAACTCAGCATGGTGGCACCAGTGCATGTGAGAGGAAAAGCAGGATCTCTGCAGAAATGGGGATATTGGCTACACAGGCTGTCTGCTTCATGTCCTAGGTACATATACTGTTCATTTTTTACAGACTGCCCTGGTGGATTCAACTTTTGTCAAAGCAGATTAACGGCGAGGCATTCATAAAACATTTTGCCGTACGGTAGTATGGACTGAGCTTTTCACTTGCAATAGATGGCTGAGTAAGCTATCGACATGTGCTATCATACATAATCAAGCTTGCTAGATTAAAAGCAGGACTTGTGCCTAGCAAACAATGCTGTATATTACTCATTGAACTTCGAGCAACAGTTCTCTCTTGTCCGGTTTTATTAAAATATTCACATGCTTCCAAAACGAAACAAAGGTCCACCAGTGTCTCTTGGGGAGAAGAGGTGGGATCGGTTGCATTCGGTTGCCATTTGGTTGGAGATGTCATACAAAATCCTCACACACTGAACATGGCTGAATTGTAAAAAGCTTTCACCCAGAAAGGAGGTCTTTGTTACACAGAAAGTCTCTGACTCCTCCAGCGCTCACCAGACACAATTACATCACGTTCTCAAAGAGCTGTAAGGATCGCATGATATTGTCGTCCTGAAAGCAATGAGAAGACATTTTCATAAAACCAGCACTGACAAGAATGACTCGTAACTTTGCATGGCACAGGAGGGGCTTTGCAACTGCTACTGCAGGCAACAGTCTTGCTATCATAATGCTTTTCATCCTCGATGAGCGGGAATTGATTCAGTGATCAGATCGTGATTTAGCAAAGCAGTCGTCTCTTACTTTGGCACCTTAGTTGGTTTGAGGTGTGCAAGCACAGGATCTTCTCATAAGCTTGACATTCAGCATGGGCTGTGCTTTACCGAAGAAAACCAGACACCAGCACTGAGCTGGTGACTGTACTGAACCCTCAGACTTCAGTGTCCAACCGCATTTATTGATCCTGAACATGCAAATATGCACTTAGCTAACATGCTTCAAAAATCCAAATGAAATTGCAGGTTTTGAACTGATAAACAAGCTGCCTTGAAGGACCACTTCATCCCAGAAATACAACCAGCTCAAACCCAAAATGCATGCAATCTCGCCCTCTCTGAGGTTCCTAGATCCAAATGAGAAAGTTATAGACACACAAGGGAAATCCCGGATTGTTTCCCATGAAGTCTCAAAATTGTATTTCAAGGTAATAACCAGAATAATATTCAAAAACATAATGATGATTTTTTTCCCCCCAGGAATTCAGTTATCCCAAAAGTTAGAATAACTGTTTACCTGTGACATGAAAATAATTTTCCACATTGAGCACTTAAGAGATCTATTGCATCTCATTCCTCTATCTTATTTTGAGGCTGCATCCATCTATCTCACTTCTAACACAGTTTGGTGGGTACTAGTACAAGGTATCGCCTTGCATGGGAAACCAATCATCCTCTCCAAAGCAATGCTAGGAGTTCACTGCCCATGAGCCATATCCTCAGAAATGGCAGAGATAAGCACTACAGTGCACTTCAATTTGTTTTTCATAAAAAAAAAAAAAAACAAAAAAAACAAAAACATCTTAGTGTTGCAGGGCTTGCTCCTATCTGCCAGGAAACCACACATGGCAATGCATCAGACTGCAGAGCTCCTAGTGTAAGTGTATTAACAGAAGGAACCAAACCCAAACTAGGGCATGGCATTAAACAAACAGTTAAAAGTGAAGTAAAGCTGCTTCAATACTGAGACCAGTAATCATACACACGCATCCAGCCTGAAGGCAAACTATGAATGTGAAGAATAATACACCATACAAATGATCAGATTAAAGCCGAGGCCAAAAATAAGCTAAACAATCAGGAGGGACCAAGAATGAAGTACCTGAAAAAAATTAACCTTGCATTATGATCTGCTAACAAGGATTTTGCTGCCTGAAGTTCCTGACTGAGAAGTAATCTGGATGTAGCCAGAGCCAGACTCAACACAGAAACAGCGGGAAGCCAGCCTAGCCCTCCACAGTGAGCATCTTCCCATTACTCAGGTACAGAAGAGCTGTCTGACTGCAGAACAGGGAAGATTTTTCCAGGGAAAGTCAAATACACAGGAGGGCTGGTATATAATTATTTGCACCAATGTAAACTTTCTAAAATGCAGAGGCCATTATTGTACTGATCAAACATTAGAGATATCTCTGAGCAAACATTCACGCAGTTAATTACACTCTAAGACAACAGACACTTTGCCAATTACATATTAATGCAGATGCTTTTCTTTGTGCCAGTGCTAAACATACCAGCAAATATTTATTAAGGCCAACATAACGTATGGAATTTGCAAGAGGAAGCTTATTTCTATAATGGGGGGAAAAAAAAAAATCATTGCTATGATGACAGCATTTGCTTTTAATGTTTGACTATGAAAACATCAACTGGTTTTTATAAGTCAGTGCTGTAACTACAAGATTTTGAGAGACCTTCAGCTCTGGGCAGTTCCAGCAATGTGGTACCTGCTGATGACATCCAGGGGCAGCACACAGAAACAATATCAGCCTCTTAAAAAAACCCAACCAAACAAAAAAAACCCCAAAACCTAAAAAAAACCCAACTAAGGAAGGTTAAGGGCATTATGAGCTTTCTCTAGAGTTATCTGCTTGTCTACAGAATCAGGTACTGCAGTTCACTCAGGAAAATAAAAGCACTGGCCACCAGCACTGGAAATGAAGAGGCCCGCTCCCGTGATTCGCCTGACACTACTTCCCTATTCAGTCACAGACTTCACAGGGCACCACCAGAAACTCAATCTTGAAGCTGCCTTTTCACAGAGCAAAGGAAACCTGGGATCCTGAGCAGCATCTTGTTTGAAATGGAGTTTGTCCAAAGAGAAAGCAAATGCTGTGGCACGAGCTAGACCTTTCATGCAGTTATAATTTTGTCCTTACCTCCTGACACGATTCAATAAACTCATCTAAAGTTACAACACCATCTTTGTTTTTATCCATTTTCTGCAAAATAAAATAAAAAAAATATTTTGTTTCCATAGGTAACACTGCAGTTATAGTATAGTATCTTATTTGGTGCAATCTGAATAAACCTAGGGCACTTTACAAGCTTAGATTACAGACTCAGTGTCATTGGATAAATTTGCCGACTGCTAAGGACTTGTTACTCTGGTATTGGGAGCACTTTTGAGGTCATCTCCAACTATTCCTTCCTTGACATACACAGCAACCTCTGCCCTTATTACATCGTTTATTTATTCACTGCCTCGCCAACCAGCACCCATATTCCTGGCTCTCTTTACGGGCAGTTGAGAGAATACAGCAGAGAAGAGCTGCCACACATGCAGAGGCTTCAGACTTGCTGGATGTGGCACATCCCACTGCAAAGGATTGGGCTGAGAGACAAATGGGATACCTTGGAGTCAGGAAATCAGCAGACACTGTAGTGTTAGGCTGAATGCCTGCTAAGGTTTATTTTGGAATATATACTGGGGCATAGGATTGAACTTGGGGCTAACCTTACAGTAAAGTATATCAGTGCACAGCTCAAGTGTTAAGAAAAATACATCAAAAATCAAGTACCTGGAAAAATACTTCTACATGCTGCCTTGGAGCATCTTCCTTGAGCACTGGATATGTGTACTTTCCCATCATATCATAAATTGCCTTTACGATATCCATCATTTCCTGCAGTAGTGGCATGCCAGCACAAACACAGAAGGGAAATTAATAGACATGATAGCACGTTTCTTTATTTTACTACCCTTTTCTTCACCCTTCTCCTACTACAAAACAGCACAGAGAATGCCTATACATGTGCATGAAGACAGGTGTATCATTACATACAAGTTCATCTATAAAAACCAAGTGCTTCTTCCTGACTGTGCCATGACTTTGCCACAGCCGCGTTGGAGGTGCCTGCAGTGCTCACCTCCCTCCTCTGGCCACGCAGCGTTGCAGGATGCGTGCGCTGACACGGCAGCTGCTGGGGATGGTGCTGGGCTGAAGTGGCGTGCTTGGTCCTGAGCACTGTGGCACCGACCTTGTCCCAGAGCCTCCTCTGGGGCCAGGGACCTTCACGGCAGTCACTGGGAACCCAGCCCTTCTCCCCACCTTGCACACTCTGCCACACAACTCTATGACCAGTAGCAGTAACCACAAACCCTCCAGGTACGCACAATAGTTTTGAAAAGATAGACCAAGATGTATTTGCAAAATATTCAGGTTACCGTGCTCAAAACCAAGGCTTCCCACAAAGGGAACAAGCAATACCAGATAAGAAGGTAAAACCAGATGATAAGGCAGGATTTGGGAGTGGTGCTGGGGGCTTCTAGTGCTTCAGGTGAGCCCACGCCATACCTCCCAGTGCAGCCAGAAACCCCTTGTGCCTCAGTCACCGAGTAGCTATTGTCACCATCACCCTTCCCTTCGCAAAGGTTATGTTGCTCATAGCTGTAATGAGGATTTTGCTCCTGGCTAAAGCAATCCATTAAAGGCACTATAATATAGGAAAAATATGTCTACAAAATCATGCAATATAAGATCACTGTGCACTTTACTTAGAGGCAGATATGCTCAAGTCCAGCCTGATTTGCATTTCATTAGCTGCATGCAAAATTAATTGTGGTCTGCAACAGAAACCAGTCAGCTCTCTTCAGAAATCAACCCCATTTGGTGGAAACAGCCTTACCTCTTTGTTTATATAGCCATCCTTGTTTATGTCGTACAGATTAAATGTCCATCTTAGCTTTTCATGAACAGTTCCCCGCAACAGAATGGACAATGCCATCACAAAATCCTGGTTCAATGCAGAGAGAGAAACGTGAATTTTCATAACATCCTCTTCTAAGTCACTTTCTTTATATAAAGCCAGTCAAAAGACTTATCTTTTTAGGATAGAGCATATGGTTATCAATCTCTTCTGACTCCCTTTTCCAAAAAACATGTCCTCTCTGACTGAACTCAGTGGACATAGCATCTACTAAGATGATCTGAGTACTGTCACACTAATAAATGTGTATGAGGTAACCACGAAAATCAGAAAAGTCCTCAAGTACTCAAGTGCAGCCACCGTAAAAGCCAAGCTTATGATACGGGTTAGGCAGCTTAGCTAGGCTGGAACGGCAGGAAGACCTAATGGGTGCTGCAGCCTTAAACCCTCCTAAATCCGGGGGTGAGGGGTGTGAAAACGGCATGGGCTTAATAGCAGATCCAGTCCAAGTCAGGTAGACTTAGATCCTAAAGTCCATAGGACAGTGGTTGCTCTGGCTCCTCGGACTTGCCAGGAACACCACAGTATGCTCAAGGCCAGAAGCTGGGACACCTTCCTTGCTACCCATCCAAATTTATCATGCTCTAATCTCTAAATACTGCATGAATGTAAGCATGGCAAAATACATGTCTGGTTTTTAAGAGCATGGCAAGATGCTCCAGTGGCAATTTCCCCCCTAGAAATGGTCTGCTGCAAGAAGGAGTCACTCAGACTGCCGCTGCCTGCTTAAACACAGCTGGACTCTAACTGCAGCAGTGGAAGCCAATGCTTTCTTACCTAGACCTAGGGTGCTAGTAAAGGAGGAGGAGGAGGAAAATCCAGTACTTTCTCTGTGTCCACCTTGAGCAAGACAGAAAGATCCCAAACTCCTCTAACACAGCAAGCCTCAGGTTTTGTTCTCTGGCAGAATCTGTCAGACTTGACCAGATGTGATTCCCACCACTAATTACTCAGTCTGGGCACAGCATTTTAATTGTATTTTTTGTTTACAGTAAAGTTATTGTTTCCAATAACTTTGATTTATTGTTTATACTGCACGGTGGCTCAGGCATTGTAAGTAGCATCGCTACAGGGATTTATTAGTACAGGCAGAGCTTCAAGCTAACAGAGCTATACAGTTCCTGATACCTCATTTAATGTACTTAGTCCTTCCTATGTTATCTCCATTAGCTCTGCATGGGGTAGTGCATCACTTCTTAGAAACCTTTGCTCCTTTTTCCCAAGGCTCAGAGGAGTTTGAATTTGCTGAACAATACAAAAAAGGGGACAAAACGCTTATGTTTGACAACGACTAAAGAGACAGGTTTGCCAGGAAGAAAAGCTCAGCACTTTTTTTTTTTTTAAATAAATACTTACCTAAGCATTTTGCTGTGACCCAGCCTGTTTGGTTTCTGAAAGTCTCTAACTACTGAGTAGCTGCCATATGCAAAACTCCCACTGCAGCCGTCGCTACAGACATGCACATATACATATGGTAACATTCCCATTTTACATTTGATAAATGAACTAATTTCTCAGTCTTACCTGGAAATTACTGGAGTTCTTAGGCATTTGATGGCAAAGGCAAGACTGCCTATGATTTCTAGTTTTATGGTCACAGTAAACTGTCTTCGTAACTATGAAATTCATCCTCCACAGGCCTATGACTTAACATATCCCTTTGCTACACTCCAACTATATGTGTGAGCTTGAAGAATGGCTATTTGTAGCCACAGCAACAGGCCTTTTAAAAGGTAGATTTGGTTTCCCTAGGAATGAAGTATCTGAGATGCTTATTCAATATATCAAATAAGTTAACACCCCCGTCCCCCTATATTCCAGGAATATACAAGTGTAACCCTGCAATGCATGATGACTGCAGAAGACACACGATGTACTGGCTTTTCTTTGACATCCAAATTATCTGTGCAAATCCCTGGACAGGACTGTCCTCAACCTCTCCTCTCTGCTACATAAATCTCCGCACTTTCTCCCTGTGGTACTGAATAATGTGATCTATATGTTTCTTTAGTGAAAGGAAACATGCAACTCCATCTGCATAAACTAAAGTGAACCAGATTTTAAAATATCAACTGTCTTTAGACTGAAATCTCTAACCCATAATCCAACAAGTCCTACTAGTTTACAGTAAAGAATGGATGGAGAAGCTTAAAACCACAAAACTGAGACAGGAGGATGCAAAACAATTACCTCAAACTTCACTGAGCCATTTTGTGCAGTGTCAAATGCGTTAAAGAGATAATGTGCATACATGCTAGCATCTGAAAAACACAAAGGGCACCGATTGATACAACAGTTCATTTTACATATAATGGCTCTAAACAACATTTTTTTCCTTTTGTATAAAACTAACCTTGTAGCATTGTCAGATATTCTATGAACTAGTAAATGTTAACATGGTCTTGCATACTCCCCACACCCTCCCTTAAAACAACCTTGAAAGGTAAAAGCTTTTATTACAGTAGAAATTACCTGGATTATGGGGCTGTACTTGGAAGAACGAGCGAAAAAAAAAAACCTCTCAACAGTGTCTCTAGGGCAAATAGAGTATTAGCTTTGGTGGGAAACGTAGCAAAAGCACCAAAGGGTGATTGCAGCCTGTGTGCTTCCTTCCTCTACATTTTTCTTTGTGTGAGATACAGCAGAGATCCCCAGGGGCTGTCCAGCTTCAGAAGGGTCTAGTTCCAATAACATGATTTTGGCCCATGACTGTTAAAGAGCAATCTCATCCGAGGCATATTTTTGTCCTTTTGAATCTTAAACTGCTGGTTTTAGAAAATCTTTTCTACTGAGAAGAACAGTTTCTACGGCCACATGAAGGATGTGAAAAACAGTAATGGTATGCAGAAAAAAAATCAAATAGTGTATGACCTTAAGACTGGCCTGTTGTCTGCTCTGGAGGCAATTCACACTGCTCTCTACATTACTAGAGCCCAGCTTTTCAGGATGGAAGCAACCGATATTAAATTCACTTAATCATTTCATTGCTATTCTAACAAGCATGCACTTTTTTGTCTCTTCTGTTCTTTGCCTCTAGCACAGAGCATTAGTCAAGCCTGAGTCTTCATACTCAGTGTATGGGCATTCAGGTGAAGCCTGGTGCCCTGTGCTATGCAGGCAGGCAGGTGGAAAGACCCAGCCTCTCTTTACTCTGATCTCTATGAAATTATTAAAACTTTTCCATTATTCAAATCCAGGAAAGTGTAACAGTGTGCAGAAAAATCAAAGACTTAAGTCACTGTCATCCATAAAGATTGAATACACTGGACTTTAGGAAAAAAAGTTGTCTACTACATTTTTAAGAGAAGGATTATGAAATAAAATAGCTCCAGAAGAAAACCATAAAATTATTTGTGGGACATTTCTACAAAAACCTCCTATTAAGCTAAACTAAATGATGAGCTAAAAATATTAAACTAGAGGTCTTATTTCAATAGCGTATGATGTACATTAAGAAATACTAGATCACCAGATGATTAGCAAAAATGAAAACCTGTGATGGATAGGAGCCCTATGTAACAAAAATATCACAAGGCTGGGATGACACTGCACAAAGTTTTTATAACTCAGAGGTTACTACCTCTGGAATGTACAAGTTTATTTGTACAGAGAGCCATAAAAGTGAAAAAATCTCTGAGGAATCTGAAATCTCACAATTTATGACGCTTAGGTTATACCAACAGTTTGGAAACCAAGTGAAAGAAAACAGAGTAAATACGAAATCACACCTGCTGTTAAACTGATTTATTATTAAGCATGGTTGTAATACTATCACTATTAGCCAAGGGAGAACCACATTTCAAGGGAATGGGACACAAAAAAAAAAAAAGGCAAGTCTCTGTCATCCTCAGTAGAGGGGGAAAAAGTTATCTATGCATGAAAAGATTAAGTTTCTGTGCCTGATTGTTTTTCACATATGGGAAGGAAGGAGGCATGTCACTTAAAGGAGTTAGTGCAGTTACTTGGGGTAACTGGAGTTCCTTGGACTTACTGGAACTTATGTGGAAAACACAAAACACATCCAGAAATACATTAACATTATAATTACTTAATTTTTTGCATATTTGTTAAAAAACTAAATTGAATGATTGCTTTTTATAACAGAAACAAAAGCGACAACAACAGAAAATCATCAAGTCCATACTGAAATTTAATGTGAATTTTTTATAGGCGTACATCTTTGAGGTCACATGCATTGTAAAACATAAGCATAACGTGTTTTATCTTGACATTTGATTGAGAAACCACTTGTTGATGACCTCCTTAAACACACACGCACATACACACTCTTGCAGAAACTTCAGTCATCATTCCACAATGAGTATAGTCTGCAGCTACTACAGAGTGGAATACATTCAGAAAGCCTCAAATACTACATCTTTTACTAAAAAGCCACATAAACCCCCAACTCATTTCTTTCAATTTGAGAACAGTATCCCCACAGAACATATCCAGTTAGAAGAACATATAGATTCTTGATGTTTTTAAAAGGCAAGAACATACATTATTTGAGAGGTTTAATACAATACTCTAATATTCCAATACATGACGTGACCCTGTCTTAATTAGTCACACAAACACCAAAAATGATCATTTCAGGTAGCTAGGTGTTCACAAATCAACTAGGAACTGCTTTAAGAATTTTAGGGAGGTTTTGATTAATTTACAGGCCAAAATGAGGTGTGGGACTCTTCTGTGCTAGATATGACATGCACAGCAGTCCAACAGCAGGGAAGCAAAGACACACTGAGGGAAAGTGATTTAGCTTTCTGCCATCCAGAAAGTCAGGACAGACAAAAGCATCGATCCTCAGTTTCAATCTTGGACTAGTGCACTGTTTAGTGGAGAATAAAGGCCTGACAACTAGTGGCAATCTTTAATGTGGGTTTGTCTATATTCTTGCGAAATAACTGTTCAAAGAGTCTAACTTAATTTTATTACCTTGCTGTTTGTGTTTCTGTTTAAGATCCTGCAAAGCTTAAGCTCAATTCACATTTCTTGCACAGATTATCTGAAGTAGTTTTGCAGCCAGCTGGCAGTAACGAATGTTAACGCATGCTTCAATAAACCCGACAGACGCTAAGTACTCTGCTTACCTCCATGAGGAAAAAACTGTGCATAGATCTGTTTGAATGTCTCTTCATTAACAACCCCGCTAGGACATTCCTGTTGGAAAACCAAAAAAGAAAAAAAAAAAATCAAGAAAAAAAACCTGCTCTGTAAAGGTTCATTTGCAAAACTCTACAAGCCCAAAGAGAGCAATTAAACAAATTACATTCCTGTTCTCACAGTGCTCTGGATGCACAGATTGCGCAGCTGAAGAAATTAAAATAATTCAGACTGCAATTTCATCTTAAGCATCTCATAGACTTGGTTCACCATTATTAACATTTCTAACAGTGTTTTCAGCAGTGTTTAATCGCTGTTTTGTAGGACGGCTTAGAAAGGCAGCTCATGCCTTCTGTCATATGAAGCTTTCATCTAATAATTACAAATAACATTAGTGCCAGCTAACACTTCCCTGTCCAATGCCTCCACATACATAAATTCATTAATCCTCAGCAGAAGACCGTAGCCAGATACCTGACACCAGCTCCATGGAGGCTAACAGTACACACTATACTCCTAAGTCCTTACAAACAAGCATTAGTATTAGGCTGAAAAAGATTAGATCATTTTTGATCTGTTTATCCGCTCAGTCTTCTGTAAACTTCTGAGAAGCCAGACTGTGCCCATGCAAATTTTCTAACTTGGCAACCTGTGGGGTTATTTTATTTTTAAGCTCTGGTACTAGAATGTAAAGCATTTCATTTCACTTTTGGCTGCTTCGAATAAGGGCAAACACTTAGGTAGAAGGTGGCAGATTTTCTGCCCTGAACTTCCTGACCTACTAACTAGCCCCACGGGGAGGCATTCAGGAAGGGAAAAGGGGATCCCTGCCTGGAGGGCTCGCACTTGCTCTAGTACAGCCAAGCAAAATCCAAGGCGTTATGGTAGTTTGGGGTAGGAGATGCTCCCTGGGCATGTTTGCAGAGCCTGGAAGCACCCACAAAAAGGGAGACATGGCAGGTATGAGGAGCTGGGCCCCCAGGTGCTTTACCCTGTAAGTGGTATCTGAACTGAGGTCCTCAGATCTTACCCAGCAGGATGCAGGATCTGCTGGTCCCGCAATGGAAAAGACGGGTGAAAAACGGCACAAGAACTGTCTCCATTTTGTGAATCCTGTTTCCTTACTCTCAACTCTTTTTTTAAACTTAAATTACTTGGACAATCCAAGTAAAATTCAAGGGCAAGTTTAGCTTGACTATGGTGCTTTACCACTCCCCCACCAGCTTAGTGCTGTTACAATACACGTTCGTGTATCACAGAGAGCCTCGGGCACTGCTATCTGACTAAGTGAAGTTTTCAACTACATAAAGTATTTCCCAGTTGATGACACTCTTCCTCACAGATTTGCCTACCAACCAATTTTGAAAAATTAAAACAGAGTAAAACAATAAAATAACCATGGCACTGACCCTTTTTCACAGAGCACAGAATTATAGATACAGAAAAGTCAGCTTTCTCCCACATTCAGAAATACCAACTGGCAGAGACACCGTGGGTCTGTCCCCTGCTGCAGGCATTTGACCCCATTCACAGCAATTTAAATTCCTCAGCCCCAGTTGAGGCAGTGTGTAACATGGAGGGAAGAAGGAGCGAGAGCACTGCCACTCTTGGTAGGACATGCTGAAGATGGATTATCTGAGTAGGTTAATTCAGAATTTCTCAGGAATCTCGTGCATATATCTTGGTTTGATGCTTATGATTAAGCTGAAGGCCAGATTTGGGATCAAGAAAGTTTACCACAGTTACTAGCAGTATACTTACTCCACAGCTTTCCTCTTTCTGTGTCACACTATGATTGCTGTCCCATTTTAATACAGGTCCTTCAGCAAGGAGTTTCATAGATCTATATCCCTTTGCACAAGGAATCAGCAGCTTTCAATTTTTGGAACCTGGCTCCTACTACCTTGCCTGATAGCCCTGAACTGTACAGAAAGAAAGAGCAAACAGTTGATCCCGACAGTTTTTCTACCTGCCACTTGTGATTTTGTAGATCTTCCCTTCGTTATCTCTTTTCCAGGCTGAAGCATCCCTCCCTGAGAAGCACGGAAGGCACTGAATATCCTTTGACCATCCCTTCTCTGCATCTTTCTATTTCCACCACACCCTTTTTGAGACAGCAGCCCAGGACTGCAAGCCATGTTCAAGATGCCGGTACACCATTTATTCGTCCTGCAGCATAATGGTGCTCTCTCTCTGTTTCTCTGTTCTTTTCCTAATAAATCCTAATTGGCATTATTGGAGAAATGGGATGGAAATCGGATTATTTTCCGATCTTTTCAATAATGCTAAGGCTAATCCAGACTATTGGCTAACCATGGCTAGTTTTCAGGCAGCATATCATGTTTTCCTCCTGGACTTACCCTCTAAAGTAAGGGAAATTCATTTAAGAGTTCATTCTTCTGCACTAACACATCTAGGAGGGTGACGCCTCTGTGCAGACTGAGATATTGCAGTAGCACATGCAAGCTTGGGGATGAACAGAAGTGAGTTTGAAAGAGCACAAAGCTGCACAGCCTTTACATCCAAACACCCTACTGCCACATTACCCTGCCTGGAATACGCCTGCTACACCACATGATGCTGCTGGGGTGGAAAACCCCCTGATCTCCCTATAATTCTGTGCTTGGCCTGGACTTCATTAAAGAGCAGGCTTGGGAGTGCATGTCATGGCCCTAGGTAGGTTTGCAAAGCAGGGCAGAAGCCAGTACTGCGATAGTTACTCACTACTGGCAGCCTGGAGCTGCCGTAGATGCATACACTCACTGCGTGTAAAACCCCACTCTGCAGATCCAAGACAGACAAATGCTTATTCTGGTAGCATTACAGGTTGCTGAATTTGAGATGAGTAAACTTAGGAAGTCTAAGAAAATCCCTTTGAACTGGTGACACAAAAAGCTGGAGGAAGATTCAAGTCTATGACTTATTTATTGATGAGTTCTTTAGATACCTTTCAAGAACAAAAAGGACTTTGACAAGAAATTCTTCCACCATGAAAAGCCTATAAAGGAAAAAAGGCATTTTTTTCAAGCCTCTGATCTGCTAGCATCACCTGCTGCTGATGTGCATTCACTAACCATGGAAAAGGACAGAACAAACAAGAGAAATCACTTTATCCTGTACAAGTCACAGAAGGAGAGCAAGGAGGGGTACTTCAGGTGACATCAGAGGCAGTTCCTTAATCACATACCTGTTTGCTCTTGAAGTTAGGCTGATTAGATCTGAGTTCCTTCCTCCAATGCAGAAGAAATCCTACTGTCTTCTACCCGCTATTTGGGTAGAAAACCATCAGTGATTTGGGATAGATTTGCACTAAATAATGGATAATTTGCTGCCTGAAAAGCCCTAAAATTATCTTTTACTCTATGTCTTCATGTCCTGACAACTGTCCTTCCACTGGTGATGTTTAAGTGTCCCAAATAAAACCCAAACCTGGCATTGTGGTCTTGACCTTGCTGGGGCCACCCCTTCTCCAGCATCAGTGTTCAAGGCTTGTTCCACAGCAAGGGGATGAAAAGACCAACTGGATTATCTAAAGCTAGTGGCTGCAGGACCAAACCTTGGTTTTTCATTTACAGACAAAACTAACAAAACTTTCCAATTCTGTATGGCAAAATTCCTGGTTAGAGGAGTATCCTCAAAACATTCCAGAGCTCTTAATAAAACAGCCATTGCCTGGTTTCTTTGTCATAGGAAAAGTGGTTACTTTTTCATCTCTTCGTGCCACTTCTAATAAGCTCGAAATCATTAAAAGAAGAATAATTAATAGAAGGTAATAGCTACCATAAAAGTATTCTCCCAAAGTTCATGTTTCTTAAAGCTTGTAATTTAATGTACATTAAATAAATAATCTGATTTTTTTTTTATGGTATCTTTTAATCATAGATCGGACCAAGTACCCTATGAACAGCCATTCTTGGCTAGAAATTTTATCCTTGGTCACTGGAGTGTTGCTGCTCCAAGACCCACACTGGGCCTTTGCAGAACTTCAGAGTATTTGACTAAATTGTCATTCTTTTTAAAACCAAGCCTACCACAGCACCTAACCATCCTTTCCAGCATAGTGCTACTGGCCAAACACACTAAGTGAAGACGTATTTATTTCTCTCATGTTGATAAATACAACTATTATCTTCAATAAGAACCATCACTTCACATGCTTAAAGATATAAATGTAGGGACTGATCATTATTTTCTCTATACTTTCCATGACGCTATATTAATAGCCCTCATTTACTAAGAGCCGCAGCCCACCACTAGCAACCTTGAGAGTGAAGCTTAAGTCTGCGAAGGGCAGGCACAGAGGAGAGGCTGCTGCTGCAGGCACTCTCCTCGCAGAGGCAGGTGTCTCCTGTAGCAGTTTTGGCCATTGTGCCTGATTAAATTTTCTGAATTTCCACATGATTCTTATTACTTCTGATGCTCCATCTGGAAGCCAAATGAAAGTTTGCATCAGACCTCCAGGAGTGCTAGGGAGAGGCAGACATTGATCAGCCTGTTTAACTCTCTATAACTGGATTGCTTTCAGACACATATGCTAGTACCAATTCATTTGCACTTAATTGATCACAATTTTGTTTTTATAAGAGTCAAATAATGCTCAAGAGGCCTCATTAGTGCTACAGGATGACTTAATACAGCTGATTCAAAAGAAATCTCTCTTGTGAAAAAGAGCAGGTAAGCTTAGTGTCAGTTTAAATTCCACTGAAGACAAAGGTTTACTCATTCAAGAAAAATTTCTTGGCACTATGAAAAAGCATGGTCCTTCACCATAACATTCCTAAGACCTTCCTTCAATGGCAGGGGGTTAGATTTCAGGTAAACGCCTCTAATTTCTTTAACCTATGAATTCTTTTAAAATGTCCAACAAGAACAGTGAACATTTTTTTGTATTGTTGTCAAGCACAGAAACAACCCCTCATTTTGAAAAAGCTAACTATCGAGCATTGGCATTGACAGCATGACTCATGTATATGAATCTACCCTCTCAGACTTCTTTTAAAATATTAAACCACAAAGGAGCTGAATCCACTTTTAAAAAAAAAAAAAAAACACAACACCAAACCCAAAATCAAAAAGAAAATCAAACAAAAGTTGCACTTGCTGTTCTTTCTTCTGCTGGAATCAGAAATTAACTTCATTGATTGCTTTCAAAGATGTGCAATGTAGACAAGCAGGGATCAGCAGCAGAATTGAAGTGGAGCTAAACGTAAGCTGCCCATCAGACTGTTCTCAGCTAACTTGGCCAGAATGTGAAAAGGACTACTTGGGGAGGGTCACATTTTGCTAAATCAGAGGTATTAAGTTAGCTGACCGCAGACAGATTCTCCTTCAGGATCCACAATCCAGATTTGCAGTTCTGAGCATTCACACATCCCACGTATTTGTTGCTCTTACTACGTTCTCCCAGTTTGGAGATATTTTGGGGATTATTAAAGTATCAGAACATTTCTACCCTGCTCATACTGCTTGTTTTAATATCCAAAAACCTGATTTGTTACAGCTGATTACATCTTATACCACGCTCCATTACAGATTTGCTAAAATATTCACACTAAAGCAAGGTAAGAATGTCTCCAACAGTCCCTCAGTTATTTGGGTTGTCTGTTTTCTGACTAGTATTAGCAAATTACCCCTTGCAGCTAACAACCATTTCCCGTAACAGCACAGAAGCCCCTCAAATTGAGAAAAAAATTCCATTAAAAATCCCAACCCTTTTAAATCCATGTACTCAATTCCGAAGAATGTAAGTCATTAGAAACATGGTCTAAATGGGAGGTATTGAATTACTGAGCTCAAACCTCTGTCATTGTTGGTCACTTCATTAGTCATCAACTTACCAATTTTAATCTTAAAAATAGTTTCTTGTTCTCCTCCCTCCCATTCCATAACTGTTTCCCAAACTTTACAGAAACTTTCTTCTAATTCCAGCCTATGCCTATTCATGGCCATTTTGTTCCCAAGCCAATACTGCCTTTCAGCTCAAACAATTCTCTCTCCTGATGTATTATAGACAGAAAGCATCACACTTTATTTTGTTAAGCTAAACCAAGGCAAGATCCACCAGAGGTTCTGCTGGTTTTTGCCACCTCTGTTACCTTGCTTTTGCAGAACCACAGCCAAAGCAATCAGGCCAAATGCCTCGCATTAATCTGGCTCCAGCCTGACAGCAGCTAACTCCAAGGTGCAAAATAGACTATTCCACGTAACGCAGAATGCACCCCGGGGACAGAGATAACTGCTAAGATAAAAGTGAACTTTTGGTCCTGGCATCAAGAGATGTTGGGCAACAGCACCCTTCCACAACTTGAAAAGAAAGCTGAAGGCAAAGAGAGAGGGGACGTTTGGCCACGCAGCAAGGACACTGGCCTGGTTAGTGTGCTCTGCTTCTCCGGAGTGGCAAAGGATCTGAATTTGGTGGAAGCCTCCATCAGCCTGGTGCAGAAACACCGGACCTGACCAGTAACACACTGGGAAGAGACTGGGAAGGTCTGGAGCGAGTGGGGAAACACATTTCAGAGATGAAGAAAGAACAGGAATAAAAGTACTGAGAATTAGGATCCTTGTCAGCCAGGGCACTAGTCTGGAGGCTACCCCAGGCTGTGTTGAACTGCCTTTGGCCAAACATCATCCATGTTCATGAACATCCAACCTTCAGCTCCTCTGACTGCAGCCAGGCTGAGCAGGGCCTCATTCTCTCTGTGTCCATTACAAGTGCCTGTAAATGGCCCTGTGATAATCCAGGTGTTACCTCATGATTAAACAGGATCTGTGTGATCACTGAGAGCAAGTAGTAAGCATAAGTCAAAGAGAGGAAAATGATTGTATTCCCACAGGGATTTGGAATCTCCAGATGGCACTGTAACATCATGCCAAAAAGCAGACGGTTCGGTACAACAGCAAATATGGTAACAGCTGAGTCAGTTTGCCTGCTGTGCATAATTGCTCATCCCATTGAAACCATGATTTACAGGCTACAAATGCTAAAGCTGCCCTTTCATTTCAATTTAAACCTCAGATATCAAAGCTTCACGCATATTGTGTGCATAGCAGCTGGAGGAAAACAGCCTGCTTGTCCTAACAACCTGATATAAAGCAAGATCTTGCCAGTACTACCAATTAATACCAAGACCCTCAGTGAGGTCTTAAGAAAGGGTTTAGGACACAAGTTAAATGCACTTGTCTATCATTATTCTTGCCCTGAGAGGTAATGCCTCTGTACTGCAAAGCAATAGCAAAATTGTGAGGGGCAAGAGGTAAATCTCAGATCCGCCGAGAGAGTTGCAAGGCTACCTCTCTGTTTTGCATGCTGGCACAGACAGCCCCTCCTCTCAGCGTGGAGCAGTGCTCTCCCACGCAGGATTCCCACCAAACACAGCAATACAGAAGGCATTTTGGAGACCTTCGCAAAACACAGCAGTTAAGAACTCTCTGAGTTTAGTCTCCCACTGTAGGCAGTTATGTCATATTATACTGTACGTTAACTTGTCAAGCTCTGTCTCAAAAGCCGTATGATTTCTTGCTGACTGCCCAAAGCATGAAGAGGTTTCAGAATATCAGTCTTCAGTGGTTAGAAAACTTCACGCATGAAATGACCTCTTATGTGCAGCAAAGGCTGTACAAATACAACACATGCACCAAACAGAAAAATATAGAAAGCTGAACTATGTCTTGGCCTGCTTAGGTGAGCAGTGAAATAAAGGATGAAACCACCAGACTCCTTGGAGAAGTCAAGTATGCATTGGAGAGGTGATTCAATCAAATTTCAAGAATCCGTCAAAAAGAAAGGCCCTTCTCACTGTCCAGCAGGTTTCCCTCAACACTGCCTGTATTTAAGGTAGCTCAGCTTTCTTTTGGCAAGTTTTTACCCAATAGACTTTCTCTTTCTAAGAAATGTCAGCATTTCACTGTGACAGTAGCTGAAATGCTGGAGCTGTCCTGCAAGATAACTTAAAAACCACACTGTGTTTATTGAGCTAGCTCGATACTGATCTATTAATCATCATAAAAACATCAGCTGGCACAAACCACCTGGGTGACTAAATCCAGGCCCTCAGGCAACCATGTAATGAGTATTCATTCTTCAAGGTCCGTAAAACATCTGCTCCATGTACCCTCAAAATTCCCTATCTGTTTTTATTTATTATGATGAGTCCCTAAGAGGCAGCAGCAGGTGACCTAGAAGCTGAGGCTCACGGAGCCACAGACTCCCTGCCACCAGGGAGAGTATGGCTGGATCGGTGGTTCACAAAGACGAGCATGGTGTTCTGTGCACGCAGTCATGCCAACTGGCATGTTTCCTGCTTTCACCTAAATCTGTAGCTTCTCTCTGGTCTCCTCAGTCTTGATACTGGCTTACTTTTGATTTCTTTTTGGCTTCTGCCACTCCAGCCTTATTGCCTACTTACGCAGGACCTTTAGTCCTAATGCGCTCTAATAACATCCTACTACAAGAGCAAGATTTCTCCAGCTAAAGAAAGGATAAAAAAAACCATCCTGGGCAGCTAATCACAAGCAAACACTACCGCTCATACTTGAACATGAGGAACTGACAGCAAGAAGTAAGTAACCATAAAAACATTTTCAGGTTATCTTGCGGTACTGGGACAGTTGATGAAATTGCAGTGTGCTTACTGACATTTGGGAAACAAATTTAATGAGAATATTATGTGCTGAATATTATCCAAACCCAGTTTTAGGCAGATTATTATGTCATAAATATTAGATGGAGAGGCAGATTGTGCTCATTTTGCTCTGGTAGGGGAGATCTAGCACAAATATCCTAACGTTTAGCAGGGGAATGATACAAAATGCAGCTGAGCCATTGAGGCTGGTTGGGGCATACATACTAGACTTGGTATTGTTCTTACATTTTTAAATCCTCTGTAAAGCACTTGAAGTTCTCTTTTAGTGAAATTGGTTTGTGCTTCAAGCTGTTCCAGTCCTTCGGGTCTATGGCACACCGTAGTCATTTCTAATTCATCTTCAATTTTATCTGGAAGAGAAGACAGGAAAATATTTATTTCGGATGTTACCTTTGCTCTATTAACGCAACGGATAGGACAGACTGGATTTCAAGAGCAATAGAGAAGAAAGAAACCATCAACAGAACTGATATGTATAACTGTTTTCAACCTCTTGAAAGCAAAATAAAAGCCATATGAGTAAAGCAATAGCTCACATTTCTTACTGGGCTGCCGATTAGCTCCCCATTCACAAAGCCGAAACTGGCGGTGAGAACAGAAGGGCAGGCAGCAGATACGTTGCTCCAAAAGGCAACACCAAATATTTCTTATCTAAATATTGAAACAGCGTGGAGGAATAGACCTTTCAAAGTACTAGCTTTAAAAAAAGCTGTACAAATATAAGTGAGAGAGCAGACATGCTTAAGCGTATTAGACAATGACATTATACTGAAGGTAAACAGTGAGGGAAACTCTTCTGTGTGCTAACCAAAAAGCTTGCTACCGAGACACTAAAGGTCACTTTAATCCCAGGAGAAATTCAAATGGTGTCCACAGTTCCTGAATCTGTAATGAATCTGCATGGACTTTTTGGGGAAACAGATAAGCAATGAAAAATACTTATGTGCATTTTATTCAAGAGATCACTCTCCCACAAGGAAGAAAAATACTCGAGACATATCACGTCCTGTATTACCATAATCTCGCCTCTTTGTTGATGCATGTTTTTATCTGTCAAGCCCATTTCCCCAGCAGTATAGGTAATGCCCAAATATATACAGATGCTTAGTGTACATCAATTTGAGATTCTTTAAACTTCAAGGACCAGATGCAGGTTTCAGCTGACATGAAAATGCCATCTACATCCAAAAGTCACTTGGCATAAAAGCTAACGCTCCCCTTATTATCAAACCCACACAACTTTTGCCCTGTAAAAATGTTTTAGGTTATTGGGCTCAAGTATAATACAGTAATTCAAAGGATTTGACAAGAAATGTGCAAGGAAACGGAGTCACTCTGAATAGAGGAAAGGCATGAATTCAGAGCAGACTGGCTCAGTGAATGAACAGACCAGAGTAAAGCTATCTTTTAATAAGTTAATTAGTTCTGTACATATATATGAAGGTTATTAAGGGAGGACACACATAAGTGAGTGATAATGGTTAATTAACATTGGTTCATTGTTTCAGTGTTAAGAAATCAGTTTGAAATATTGGTGAATTCAGGATGAACCATCCTCCTAATCCTCTCTCTGGAGTTTCAGTCAGCATTTTTGGGGCTTGAAGCAGTGAAAATACATGCCTAAATACTGTGCTCAAGGTCCCTTGCACAGCAAGGGAATAAAGGTAAGAGACTGTAATAGCATGGGACAGAAGAAGAATATCACAACCATTTATGATGCAGAAAAAATTACTGAACGTTGGCAAGTGGCCAGAAGAGGCCTGAAGGAGACACCTTCTCCACACAAAGGGATAATGAAGAGTCTAGAAACTATAGCTCCTGTTAGAAGAAAGGAGATGGAAAGGGTGTCTGCTACAGGAAAAAGAACAGATAATATGAAATAAGAGGGAAAAGCCATTTTCTTTGAAAGAGAACACATGTCACAAAATGAAGAAAGGCAGAAGAAGCTGTAGAGAGAGAAAAAAGTGGGGAAGAAGTACCTTAAAATGAGGGAAGGGAAATGAGTGGTTGAAAAAAAGAGAGGAAATCCATTTAGAAGAGAAGCCGGGTTAGGGAGACTCATCACTAATCCATACATTGTATAGAAAATATCTTTTTGTTTACCTTTGGTTAACCGTAAGTTACCTAAAACCCTTTACAAAATGCACGTAACCCCAGACTCCTTCCCTTGCATTTCCCAAAACTTATTTGTCCCTCAATGCAACAAGCAGTTTACACGTGACCTTGACAGTTGTTTTGTTTTTCCATAAGAAGCCATGCATTTTGTGCTGTGCAGTATATAAGCAAATTAGGCTCTGAGCCTTTTTCTGCTCTGTAACCAGTTAAACATGCCCAGCTTCTCATTGACATTTCCTATTAATTGAATCACTCTAAAGTTATTTAGAACTTCAGTCAATGTAAAATATAAGTGTAAAATACTAGCCATCTAGTCTTTATATCCTATAATATAATTCAACAGAGAGAGAGAGGGGGGAAAAAAAAAAAATCTATGCAACCTCACGTAAGAGGTGAGGCTAATGAGGGAGGCCAGCCTGTTGGATTACTCTCATACGTGGTTTTATTTACGTTCCTGCAATGTAGCTGTTCCCATGGTTTCTACAGAGCCAGGAAAGAAAGATCCAGCTGAGAAAAGTCACACTCTTTGCAAAAGCATTGTGATATGACTAATTTTTTGGTGAGTATTTTATTTGCTTCTTATATACTACTTAAGCAACCAGCTTTCCAAAATACTTATTGGAATTTGTGTTAGTGTTCTGAAAATCAAGTAATTAAAGAAAAAGGTCTCGCTCATGGAAAACTTGCTCTATAGGCTCCATGATAGCTTTAAACAAAATCTGCAGAATTACAGCTCAAAACGCTTAGTTCTTTGGCTTATGCAGATGTCCTTTATATGAGCAGACCCAAAATTAGGGTCTTGGAATTATTTTTTCAAAATATTCTTGAATAAAATATTACTTGATGAACATTGTAATTTAATAATGATATATTGCCTTTTGACAATACTAGCCTTGTTCAGTGAATCATTATTTCAAAAGAGTGCAATTCGTCTTCTTCAGCTTGTCCTGCAAGAATAGGTTTTTCCAACAATCAGTTCATGAGCTTTGGTCCCACAGGGCAGATATTTCTACGCTAAAAATAAGCCTGATTATTGTTGTAGATTTGATTCTATTTCCCATGCTGAGAAATGTGACTCGGCTCTTTACAACAAACTGCAGAAAGGAAATTATGAAAAATTAATCCCTTTCTAAGGGACACTATTTTTTCCTTCCGTTCTCTATTCCAGAACCAGCATCAATCTCTGCTTCTGAAGAGGATTCGATGGTTCCCCGTGGGTTAATCCTTTCATCTGCTTCCTCTTCCTTTCTCAAGGGAAATATTTTGAAACGTCTCAAAAAAACTTGTGAAGCTTTAGGTCTGGCCAAGGGGGCACTCAAAATGTCACCAGACCAACAATTTTCCAGTAAACACACTAAAAATGGTAGAAATTGTTCCTTCAGTGGAACATGCCTGTTGCAACAGAGCAGTCCTGGGCATTTCTTGGAGCCTCACTGCAGAAAATGAATACAAGAAAGACTTATGAGGTCATTTTGTCTATCACTTGCCAACAAAGAGCTATTTTCCATGGTGTTTCACGATAATATTTGTTTTCAAAGACAAAACTTATTTTAGGAGTAACTACTTCACATTAATAGGCCTCACAGATCAAACATTCCCTCCCTTGTGTTCATCAGACATTTACACTTAAACTCTTCTCAGTTGTCATCCCATATTCAAAGATTTCCCTTCAGCAACATCTCGGCTCATCCCTCCTGCCCGGCAAAAGCCCGCAGCGGGCGCAGCACAGACCTCAGAGCGGGGGGACCTGTAGCCGGAGACGTAAGGACAAAGTGCTCTTCTGTGCAAATCTATCCTTTCCAACTCAATAGTCCCCACCCCCCACAAAGATTATTTTGTCATTATTTGTTTCCTTTCAGTGTCTTCTCTTAAGTCAACGTTTTTAAACCTTTTTCTTCCATTCTCTGACACCCTATAAATTAACCACAGTAACCTCAGTGGCAAAAAAGGAGATTGTCACTTCCTCATCTGCCCTTGCCTTTTGTCATATATATATATAGTATTTCCTCTTATTTACATTTTCATTATCACACTGGCTCAGTCCCTCCCAGCTCTTCAGGGATGTCACTGTATGAAATATGAGCCCTCGCATTTATAAACACTGCAATTTTATTAAACTGAAGCTCGCTTTATGGTGGTGAGTGCAAGCAAAAGTGTATATACATAGATACACACATGCCAATTTAAAGTTTCATTAGGAAAGCATGATGTTAAGATATTTTATCTAATGTCACATTCTTCCTCAGTTTTGCCTTGTTTACAGCTTGCTGAACACCCTGAGAGATTTTGAGCATGGGAAACAGGCAGGACACTGGTTTAAAGTTAATTTTCTTCTCCAATTTGCAAGTGCACAAAGAGACCTAGGGACCGATTGCAGACACTGCAAGGGATGCGCGCGGTCACCTCCCCAGCTCAGGTGACACATGTGCCCAGCCGCAGCAGGGACAAGATACAGCTGTTGCTTACAGCATCCCTTTGGAGCTGGAACTAAGCCCTGCCTGGGCCCCCTCAGGGTCTGGGTACCATATAGCTGATTAGTGAGCACTGCACCTTAGCAAATAGGTCCAAATTTATTATTCTGGATCTCAAAGCACAGTTTTTTTTGTTGGGTTATCTGTGCTTACTAATTAGGTGGACTCAGTAACTAAAGCAGGTTTCTCCTGCTTCCAGGTACTGATAAATGATAATCCATTCTATTTTTTTTTTTTTTTTCTCCGGCACTTGTTGAAATCATCCCTGGATTAATCCCTTCTACGCCAGACGGCTGCAGCGAGTTGTGTACTAGGCTGAAGATCACGTCCACTGTTTAGCTGGAGCAGAACATGCTTGTGCATTTGCTTAGCTGTTTTTCTTGCAATGTGTTTAAAACTGAAGGAATGGGAAGTAGCACTTTCTGATTTAGAATTTGCCTCTGGCCATATTTTTATGGCTGCTTTAATAGCAGGGTATGAAGTCTGGGTCTGGGAGAATCACCTGTGGTAATCTTACTCCAAAGTAGGTCCAGGTTATAATAATTACTTAATTTTGCATTTTCATACAAAACATCATCTCTATTCCCTTAGCCCATAGGATAGGCATATTTTGTGTATCAGAAAAAATAAATAGTGACTTCACTGTGATTTACAAAGAAAAATAATCCTGACATACTTGCACGCACATGTGTATTTTATGGATTGCTGCTTGCTCAAGAGCAGAGAATGAATTTTCATTAGAGTAGATCAATATTTTAACTGAATACACTTGGGAAATTACTTAACGAGGCTTGGTTTATACATCCTTTCATATTTGTTCTCATTTTACCTTTTGTTATCTTTACAATTTGAAGATTACCGTGCTTAGACTGCCTGCAAATGGCCCTGTGTTTCACTGCTGTAAACGTTGCTGAACAGAATTTGCATTTCCCCAAGTGATAAACGGAAGTAATTTAAGCCTATTCACGTAAAAGCTGTCTTGTACATCTACATGCCTACCGACAAAATTGCTTCATCATTGAGGAAAACAGATTTTCAACCACAGCTGGGTACCTCTTTCCATCACAGAACCAGGCAGAAGGACTCGGTCCTTCCCTTACCCATGATAAAGACAAGAAAACTACTGATTTTGAAGGAAAACAACCTGCTCCAATATTTCACTTTTCCAGATCTTTCCATTCCACTGGACACAGGCACATTTATCTGCCCTATTACGGAAAACATTGTTTCATTGTCAATTTATCTTAAAAATACACAGGTAGCATAATGCACATCCAGGACAGCTACACGAACTAAGACACTGCCCAAACCCAGCTCCTAAACGTGCAGCACCCGTTAGAGACCCAGGTCAGTGACTTGCCAGCACTATCAGCAGAGGGCAGATGATGTGCCAGTCAGCACAGAAGTCGAGTCCTAAAATCCTCTGTTGACAGCACATCTAGTATTCACTTCAGCGACCTATTTCCATACAAAAACACCTAATCAATATTCTTCAGATCCAACAATCCTTTCCACAGAAGTGGAACAGTTTAAGTTGGTCACAGACAATGCCGAAGTTCTATTTGTGTACTATAAAACAGGAAACAACTGTGTGCTATTTACCAGCTGCTTTCTCAGCTCTGGTTTTGAACAGCCATCAGGCCCAAATTTATTAACCTGCCCGTCCCTCCTCTTGCTGGCAGCTGCCTCTACACAAGCAACATCTTGCACAACAGCACAGGATTGGTTTCGCTGCGCCAAACTCACTTGTGAAACACAAGAAACATCAAACACCTTTGCCATAGCGGCCTCCTAAAATACTGCAGCGTTTCCAGCCCTCCAACCTATGTGCCCAGCAAATGAGCTATAGTGATGCCTCGTTATATCGTCAGGGCTGGCCAAGGACAACCCAAGGCCTAAAACATAGTTTAAAGGGAGGGTGTAAATGATGATTTAATAAAAATGCAAATGACCCTATCCCTTGCTTCCAAAGGCTGCAAGGTGAAACTCTGTAACGCCAGGCTCCATGGCTAATGGGAGGATTTTTAAAACACGTTGCTTATAATAAATTCACTTTTTGTTAAAGAAAAACATCAAGATGTAAAATACAGCTAATGTGCCCAGTGTTAATTGTAAAACTGACAAGTATTAGATGAAATGGGTAATTTTACAAATACAGCAGAAGCGGATTAAATTATGTGCAAGAATTATTAGACTGCTTCTTATTTTTATTAAAAAAACGTTAGCTATATTTTAGAAGCAAGGACCTAAAGAAAAAAATTAACTCTACTTTATCCACGACATCTTTGAAATTAATCTTCAGACAGAATACTTGCTTGGCCAGATCTCATAGGAAATAGATCCTGCCCGTGGGAAACCAATTGCAAATATTTGAAAATTTCATGAAGAGAAATAACTAAAGGCCTGAGTCCATAAATGCTCATTATGGCAGAAAGTTATGGGAATGGGAGTCAGGAGAGAGCTGTATTACTGATGCAGACCCCGCACATTGGCTTCAGCGTTCCCTCCATTGCTGTAAGCGGGAGCTTAGGAAATACTGCTTTTGCGAAGTCCTTCGAGGTCTGTGGTTCCAGATCCCTGGGGCAAAGGCAGCTACCAAGTACAGCTCCGCTCTCTGGAATAGTCAAAATATTTCTGCGCAGTTCCATGCGCTTCCACCAAGACAAAATCTAAGTGTTAGCCTTTAAGCGACCCCATCTGGCAAATACAAATCAACGAGATTAACACAGCAGATTAACGAGAATCCTGTAGGCTTGGTCCTGCTGACATTCCCAGAATGACAACTCAGATAGAACTTAAAAACATGTATCTGCACATCTATGAATCCTAAAAACGGGTTAACTAAAATTGGCTCATGACAAACATCAATAAAAAAATGGCACTAAGATACCTACTGAGGTATCAGATATTAAACATTTAATTGAACTTGAAGAGTCCTTTATTAATAAATTATTATTATTATTAATTGCCTGGCTGGAGAGATCAGTTTCTAAACCAAAGGGACTCTCCAGCCAATAAAATAAAAAGGAATTGTTGTCTCCTTATCCACTCCCTTTTCCTGAAATGATTCTTTGACTCTTTCAACACCATTTTCACCACTAAATCTGCAACATCAAATTCATTTCACAAACAGTCAAGCTTAACAAGGGTGTTCTGCCTGCGTGAACCTGGAACAACACCAGCTGCAGAGAAAAGCTATGTGAAAACCCAACACTGAATAAAATTCTGAGATTAAAAAAATGTAATAGAATTTTAATATTTCTTGGCTAATCCTTGCAATGACCAATGCAAAATGTCAGGTATAAATACTTTCCTCTGCCTCTATACTCTTTTAATTAGCTTCACAGTTGTACATAGGGAAACTAGAACAAGGTTATACTCTGAAAAAGGAAGTGCAGGAATAGTCTGAGGCCTCAGCTACCTCCAAAATGTCTTTCTGGCACACAACTAACATCAGGTAAAATTATTTGAACGTGAACTACACAATGTCAAATGTGACTTTAAATGTTTCTGCAGACACTTACTAACTCTACTCATCATTAGAAATAGCATTGCTTTGGCCATTCCCAGGGTAGGAGACAGCAGGGTGTCTCCTGGACCTTACCTGGGACAGCATTTTCTTCTCTATTTTCCTTGCACATTCCCACCTGTTTGTAGCAACATCTATAAGGGAAACAACTTGTCGAAATGGGTGGAAATCCACTGAAAGATTGCTGGGTGCTTCTCTGCTTTTCCATGGGGATGCTGCAGAAGATGTGCTTTTGGGACAAGTGCTTTGCTTTCCTCCAAGCAGCCATTCAAAGGTGATTTTGCAAATAAACCTCACTAGAAGGGTTAGAAAATTGCTTCACTGATGATTTTTGGAAAATTCCCACTGATACCATCTAAAAACTTCACACGGAGAGTACCTGAACTGCTAAGTACTTGACTTAGCATGTCATGCGATAGAGCACTGCACAAACAGAAGGATTTGGAGGTTGAGTGGAAGCTCAGCCTTCATCAGAGGGGACTCGGATGTTCCCTAGGCTGCAGCCTTACCCAGGAACTGGGCAATTTTCAAGTACCTGTAATTTTGTTTGCTCCCAGTGTGGAAATAAACTCAGTCAGGGGGAACCTGTTTCCTGGCTTAAGAAAACTTTTGCTACAAAAATTGTATGACCGATAGAGTCAAACTGGTTTAAATTTTACCTCTCTGATACACGTAAAACCATCGGGCGGGGTCTAGGAAAAAGTAAGAAAAAAATTTAACAAAAGGAAAGTGACAACCATACACAACTTTGTCTTTTGTTAATTTTAAGGTGACATTGGATAGGTTCTGCAAGTGCCGTGGGGTCCCCTTTCCCAATGACTGTAAGATTGTTTCCAGGTGTATTTTACATGTTTTTTTTCTGAATTGCCTCTTTGTCTTACCCCAAGGGACAGGAAAGGAAGTCAGAGCTTGCTGTCCCCTGCATGACCATGAAACTCAGGGCAGCATGTGAAGGGAAGCATGCATGCAGTCATGCACCCATGCAAGCATCCATGCATACAACAAGACAGCAATGCAGCAGTCACCCTAGCAACTCTGATAAGGGATAAGGAGGACTTTGCATGCAACTTTTGAAGTCTGCTGAGGGGCAGCAAGAGCGGCCCACAGCCTTCTGCTTCCTGTCCACAGCTTAGCTCTTTGACAGCTGTAGAAATAAAAAAGTGGTTAGTAAGGGTGAAGTCATCTCAGGTGGTCTGGAAGGTTTAACTGGTGCTCTTTGCAGTCATTTCACTTGCCACACGGTCATTTTGTACTATCTTCACATGCCCTGAGAGAAAATTTCGTTAGGTTAAAAGTGAAAAAAAAAAAAAAAAATTTAAATATATGTATATGGCTTCTCATGGCATCACTTTCTTTTTACTGGAGAATTGGGTACACAATATGATCTGCAATAACCTGCAAAAGGTACAAGAGTTTTGGTCAGAAGATTACTAGCTGCGGCTCCCCTCGCCCTATCTCCCGCCCAGACAGCTCCTTCCCTCAGTCTGCCTGGCATCACCTATTTCCTTCATTTCCATGTAGTCTGTGCTTACAGCTGCCCAAACCTTCCTAAACACCTTCTCACCACTCTGTCAGCTCTACAATATCTCAAATCCTGCTGCTGCTGCCTGGGAAGCACCAGTGAGCCCAGCTGGTTTCCTCTCACACACCAGCCAGCGCATTTTGTCCCACAGATGGTGCATCTATATGCCCTCAATGGACACTAAGATCAAATAGGGCACCAAAACTGAGCAATTTTCACTGCTGTGTGTTTCTCTGTAGAGGGGGTTACAGGAAAAGCAGTGTATGAAGACTGTCTAAGCTGACACTGCACAGGCTGCACCAGTCATTGTTTTTCTATAGATAGGCAGAGCCCTGAGACCTTGCTCTCCAGCTAAATTTTGCAGCAGCCCATCTCTGCAAAGAGCAAGCTGTGACCAACTCAGGGCCTGTACCTGAAATCTTAAGGCCGAGAAATTCCACTATGAATTCTTTAAAGCCATTTAAACAAACCTCATACTCGACACTTTTCCCTTAAATAGAAGGAAAAAAAAAAAATTCAGAAGTGAACATGCATTTTCCTCCTGGCATGTTAGAGAATGTGACTTACACACATTTCAACACCATTAAGCTGCTGGAGGGGTTGAACCTTCCTTCATTATTCTCACTCTTAGCTTTTACTGGTAGAAATTTAACTTGCCTTTGATGGATCTTTGGGACGGGATGTTAAACAGTTGGCAGGAATAGAGAGAACTTACTCTCCACTGGAGAATTTACTCATGTATCTGGCTGCAGACAAAACCAGCAGAAGTAAATATCAGAACATGGCTTCCCAACAGCATCACCTACGTGCTGAGAAAATCCTGGTCAGATAGTACTGCTGAGTTGTGGTGCTTGGCCTTGCTAACTCCGGCTCAGCTGTTCTCAATGTGAGAAAGGAGCAATTCGAGGAAAAACTAAGACCAACACAAGAAAACCACAGCAGATTCTCCAGTTGGCTGCTGCAGTGGAAGAGCAAAGGTGATACTGAGGACAATCACATGAAACGATCAATAACAGAACTGAATCCTGAATGGCTGACTACTCACACAGGGATATCATTCATAATTAGCAACTACAGAAACCTCCACACTTTCCCCTTTTGAACTGAAACTTCAAGAATATTTCCAAAAGAAGATGGTTTCAAGAGCAAAGAGCCTACAACAAACCATGGACTTAAACTTTATACATAGACCACAACACATACTAGAGACAGAGCAGTACATACTAGGACCTTAATTGAAAGCATAGAAAAACTATTAGTAAAATGTAATAAACTCCACTGTACCACATGCACTGTAACCACAAGACTTTTTAACCTTCTTGATCCACCAAGATAGGTTAGCAATAAATAAAGAGAATGAGCAGAATGCTTAAAGAGGCTCTGAATTTCTGCTGAAGCAAAAGATGTTGAACCATTAGCCATGAAATCACCCACTGCCACGGAAATCACACTTTGCAGGGTATCCTGAGGACAGGAAAGAAAAATCTCCCACTTCAGATCTAATAAGCATAGTTCTAAATTTTCATGTTAACACTAGCTGCAAACTAATTTCCATTGATGAGAACAAAGAAATGTAAATGCAGTCATTAGAGAAAGTGTGATAATAGTGTCCTGATTTAGTAAGGGTGTAATCAATGAATAAAAAGAGCTAGAGTACATGGTGAGGTCTCACTGTAAATATTGGGCTTAAAAACACGAAGATGCATCAGAGATGATTAATAGGTAACAGGAAGACAGTAGATGTGCTGCAAAAAAAGAGAAAGATTATCTATTTTTTTCTGTATTGGATAGTCTTGTGGGTTATCAGAACTTTAGACTGTAGATAATACCTTCTGGATACAAGTAATGTTTTCTCTTCCTCTTTACAGAGATAGGAAAAAAGCCCTTAAAAAAGAGAAATAGAAAAACGCTTCTTGCAACAATACATTTTTCTTCATTGTATGAAAAACTTCACAGAGTCAGCTTTCAATGGTTCAACTGAAAATTAATTCCCTTCCAGATTATTAAAATTAGAACTAAGTTTTTGGTTCACAGTCTATATTTTTCATTTAACACTGAATTGTTCTTTTTTGAAAAATGGCACTTTTCAATAAGCTCAACAGAAAAATTCTTAATCATCGTCTCAAATTCATATGCTTATGTCTACTTAGCATATTGAATAGTACAAATAGGAAAAACTATGGTGTTGCTAGTGACACTTATAAAACCTCCTCCTAAAACATGCAGAAGCAGTTCCTGAGGACTTGATTGTTTGTCATCTCTTCCAAGAGGAGTCTTACGATTTTTTTTTTTTCCTAAAAACCCCAGGTTACGGATTACTGTCCAGGCAGCAAAATAGAGCAATTTCTGAGCAACTACGGGTCAATGAAAAGGAAAAGAAATTGGCAGAAGCTCAGTTCATAATTTTTGAGGATTATTTCTAACATGCTAGTTGTTTGTTTACAAACAGCAGGTAATGCCATAACCAAACCATCAGGGCTGTGCCTGTGGAATGGGGCTGCCCACCTGTACCTGACCAGAGCAAGCTGCAACGGAACTGTAGTAGGGAACCCAATATAAGACTCTACTTAAACCATATAAATCCAGTTACATTTTTCAATGTAATTTGACTTAAAATATTTTCTTTCCTTTGTAGCCTAAAGAAAGATGAAGGAAAGCCAAACACAAACCTTGCAGGTACCAAAATAAGATGCAGGAAGCAGAGATAGAAAAATGGAGAAAAGCAAGATTGAATTTGCAGCCCATAATCCTATTTCAGCAGTGACATGCTAATAAGATAGTTACATTTCCCTGCAACATCTGCATGGTAGCATTTTTTATTTGTGCCCATGCCCAATCCTCTGAAAGTTCAGAAACTATCTGAGCAACAGTGGATTTTATGTTGTCCCATTTGTGCTGGCCAGGAAGTCGTTACACACCCCAACATTAGTGCTTGACTTTTATCTGAGAAAATAAACATGGCAGATAGTATTTATTTCAATGCAAAAACCAGTTCTGTTGTAGAGCAGAGTTCTGGTACAAGGTTCCTTTTGTCTTACTTTTAGGAAACCAGAGTACTAGAGTGCTGTAGAATGTGATGGGATATTGAGCTGGCCAGAGGTACATCTGCCTAAGTCTATTGTTTATCAAGAAGGCTTTCAAAATCAGAAGTCAGGTTTTTTAGACTCTAAACCAGACTAATTGTTTGTTTAATAGAATTGATTGAAAGAAACTCAATAGAATAGATACAAAATGGCTTATGCACAAATCCCTCACTGCCAAACATAGTGAGAGGATGGCTCCTTAGCTCTCAGCCAGCTCTGTATTTTCTCAGTTACAGGAGCCCCAACACAACCTCCCGGCCCTCAGGGAGAAATACATTTGTTTCATAAACAGAGTCAGTGGAAAAAACTACTGTCCTGCAGTTGTGTCACATCTGTTATGAAGGAGGCAAGTAAAGGCCTACAACAGGAGCTTCTTTGCCCTTGGCAGGCTCTAGTTAGGTCAGTTGAAAAACTTCCTCAAATTATGTGATCTGCTGCTTCTCCAAGTAGTTGGGGGCAGGGGGGAGGGCAGAAAGAAAAAGGTCTCAGTACCTGCCTAGTGGCAGTGGGGGGCAAGCTGCACGCTTGCTGCAGCACTGGAAGCAGTAAAGGCTCCTCTTGCCGCATGCTCCAGGCAGAGCTGCTCCAGCTCCTACACCTCACAGAGAAGAACCTTTTCTCTCCCTACAGACCTGAGCAGCACTACTTTCATGTCTGCCGAAAGTACCACTGGCTGGCACGTCGAGCTGGACACAGTCCCCTGCTTAAACCAGACACCTCTGCCCCACCTCTCCTGACTTGTACAAAGAGCCTCTCAGGATGAACAGCCTTTTTTTTGTACTCTTCAATCTTACTCACTTTTGAGTGATCTCATGAGTAGCATAGTACGAGCACATTCTATTTCTCAGCAATACTGCTTACTGTTTGAAAAGCCGCATTTCCCTACA
>NW_009197952.1:99789-102639 GCF_000690835.1 Fulmarus glacialis
AGTAATTTATGCCACAAATAAAGCTTCGTGTTACACTACCCACACTGGAAAGTGAGAAGCGTACTCTTGATTATTTTTGTGCTTTGTAAGAAACATAGTACATCACTTAGCGTCAAAACAAGATATTGAAGTACCATTTGGTAACACACCAATTCCCAACTGAAAAGAAATAAAAAATGAAAAATATTTACATACTAGCTTTTTATATAGTTGAATAATTTTTGTATGGTTTCTTAAACAAATGTATTTCCTGCAATACATACATTTTACAGGCCACAGAACCTGGCAGCATTTTCCATTTTACTCTGTTAATATGAAACTGTGAATACGTTCAGCATCACTTCTTCAATTCAACTTCAAACATCTCTGCACAAAAGACAGCTCAGGCTGACATACAGCCACCTACTGAGAGTAATTCTATTTCGTGTGTTTTGTTGGGGTATTAAAGGCTATCTCCCCAAAGTATATACAATTTTAGTTCAATAGATGGGTATATAGCTTGCAGTCTCTTAGGTTGGTGGTAGTCTGGATGCAGCTCTAGGCAGTGTCTAGTGAGTTAAGAGATGTGTTCATTCCCACAGTAAAATCCTGGAACATCTCTCCTTGGACACCTTTTCCAGCGGGTGGCCGGGCTGGGGTGCAGAGCAGTACACACACACTAGGCACTTTGGGAAAACAGTTTTCAGTGCTGCAAATCATCCGCATCATGCTCAGCCTCAAGAGCTCAGGTCCAGGCTAGAGTTAGGACGAAGGCATTGCCTAGAGCTGTGTCCAAACTACCACCAACACTGCTTGTGTGTTTTGCAATGTTTTCTGCTGTTTTCCAGAAATTCTTTAGCTGCCCCGACAGCAATCCAGGCTTCACTTTGTACAATTTTTTCCCAACCATCAGTAATGAACTTCACAGAAGAGAAGATTCTCTACTCTGTCTCAAACACAATTTTATATCCATAGAGGCCCTGAAAAAGCCTGTCTGAAGAATTAATCCAAGGACAAGCATCCACAATCAATCCCTTTCAAACACAAAGTGGCACTTAGTAAGTCATGGCTATAATTAAACTGTAGGATTGCAAGCGGACAGATGATAAAGCACTTTCCCCACCCCCCCAAAAAAACCAACCCCAAAACCCAACTCTCTGCTCCTTCTCACATGCCCTGCAGCAGGAAACCTCAGGCCCAGCAAGAAAATCCTCCCAGCAGAATTCACAGTAAGTCATTTCCTTTTAGGGGAATCAAAGAAACAAACATTAGAATACATCATTCCCCTGAAAGGGGAGGTTTGCAGACCTTGCAATATTTTGCTGGAAACACAAAACACTTTATGCAAATTAGTTCTTACATCCTTAGCAGGACTTGGGCTGCAGAGCCTGGGTATTCGAAGACGAATGTCTAACACGAATTGCAACACAACTTAAAAGCTATCTTGATTGATAGCACTGATAGCTTCTTTCAAACTCCTAGTCATGATCATCAATAGCATCAGCAGCATTATTTGCTCGTGATAATGCATTACAACCAGGAGTGCCATTTCACAGCATTCAACTGCTTACGAACCTATTTCCAGCTCTGCCATAGAAATGAATTACGCCTCAGTAACTCTCTGGCAGAACAGGAAGGAGTAAAGGCAATTTACTCATCAGTAAAATGGGAATAATAATGCTTATACATCCAGACACGCTTTCCCAGCGCTCCACGCAAGTCCCCTCAACTTCATTAGCAGTCAGTTAATGCATCTCCCTTGTTACAAATGGGTCTGACTTCGTACTGTGGTTCTGTGCTGTCGCATAAGACAAAGCTCCACTCCAGTTACAGCAAGGACTCTCCCAAGACTTGAATTTTTTCTAGGTTGATATTTAGGCAGTGCTTAAAGTAAAGTATTTGCTTCTAAACCACTCCAAGTACTTCAAAGAGCAATCTAAGGACTGCAGCCAAGAGTAACAGAGTGATGCGGCCGAACGATGACCAACAGGAAGAACTGATGGCAAGCACATATTTGATTAAATAAACATAAAATCCAGTGACTCATCTGAAGGAGGTGCACCAGATTCTTTTGCCATATTCCCAGAGCTACTGGCAGTACAGGCTGCCGAGCTTCCTTTGACTCTAGCACTAGTATAACAAATCAGGTTTAATATGGCTGGTGTTGTATGAACACGTCTATACATCCATTGCCTTATCCAGAAAAGTGGACGTGTGACTTCCCAAGCAGGGAAGCAGACACCTTTCATGCCATGCTCCATCACAAGGCTTTATAACAAGAGCCATAAATCAGTCATATGGAAAAGTGTAATCACAGAAAAGAGCTAGACTCAGGGCTGGTACAGCAGGGAAAAACCCAGCTAGCAGAGAGCAGAAATCATTTAGTCTACCATACCAGCATTGGCCTGAGAAAACCACAGTGAACCCCAGGGAACAGCTATCATAGAATGGTTTGGGTTGGAAGGGACCTTAAAAGATCATCTAGTTCCAACCCTCCTGCCATGGACAGGGACACCTTCCACTAGACCAGGTTGCTCAAAGCCTGATCCAACCTGGCCTTGAACACTTCTCGGCATGGGGCATCCACAACTTCTCTGGGCAACCTGTTCCAGTGCCTCACCACCTTCATAGTGAAGAATTTCTTCCTTATATCTCATCTAAATCTACCCTCTTTCAGTTTAAAGCCATTACCCCTTGTCCTATTCACTACATGCCCTTGCAAGAAGTTCTTCTCCAGCTTTCTTGTAGGCGCCCTTCAGGTACTGGAAGGCTGCTATAAGGTCTCCCCAGAGCCACCTCTTCTCCAGGCTGAACAACCCCAACTCTCTCAGCCTGTCTTCATAGGCGAGGTGCTCCAACACTCTGATCATC
>NW_009197953.1:0-7046 GCF_000690835.1 Fulmarus glacialis
CCTGGCTGGGGTGCACCGCTTGCACTCTGGGCCGGTGCACGCAGGCAGCATCCGAAACCCCTGGGAGCTGGGAGCGTTTCCCGTCAACGGTGCTGGGTAATACCTTGGCTGTGTCCCCACCACGGGGCTGGTCTCCATCCTTCCTTCCTGGCGTCGCGCTCTGGCCAGGACCCCCACGCCGTGCAGTTAAGGAAAGGGCAATGGGGTCTGGAGAAAGGCAGCGAGGATGTGCCGAGGCATGGAGCAGTGTCCCACAAAACACAACTGAGCAAGCTCGGCCCCTGCAGCCGGGAAGCGTTGACACCACAGGGACATACTAGACCTCTGCAAAGCCAGGAGTGACATGGAGGGGGGTGACTGCCCTGGTGTTACTCCTTTGTGGGCGTCTGCTCCTGGCCTCGGCTGAGTCAGCCGGGGGCTGGGCGGGCTGCTGGTCTGAGCCAGCGCAGCTGCCCCAAGCAGGGACAGAGGAACAACTTCATCTGAGCTGTGGGCTCTGACAGACGAGCTCTGGGGCTCTGCCAACGCATCTACAGCGTTACCGCTCCCAGATGGCTGCTCTGTTCCTCTGCCAGGAGCTACCATGCTTCCTAGCTGGAGCAGGAGGAGGGACATCTGCCTGGGCTTCAGCCACCACGAGTTGCTGCCGGGCTCCCTGTGCAAGCCTGTCTTTGCTCTCAGGTGAGAGGATGGACTATACAGCCAAGTTGCTGAGATGCAGATGTCCAGGAGCATGTCCAGAAGAGCAATGTGGTGGCCTGCAGCAGAGGGTGGCCCAGGCACATAAGGGTGATAACACTTTGCCAGCTTCTGCCACTGCCAGAGCTTGCCGGCAGCTTGTTTGCACGGGGATCAAAGGCTGAGGAATCAGTGTGTTGCAAAATTAAACCCTCACTTATTGAGCACTGATTTCCTATGGCTTATCTATGGTAAATACACCAACCCATTAGATTTCTTTTGGGCTGTGAAGTCCTCTTATTCCCTCTGGGATGCCCCCAGACCCAGTCTCGCTGTGTTACAGAACTGCCTTCTCAGAGCGGTTTTTCCAGAGTGGCTCCCCAAGACCCAGCATAGATGACCACAGCTCCCCGTCGGGCACCCTCAAACGTGCAGCACAAAGCTTGCTTTCTTTCCTAGCACGGTTTGGGTGTCACGGGTCAGAAGGGACCCCAGGTCGTGCAAATCATTGCACAGTGCAAATCTGGATAAATACCCTTTGAACCCCGAGTCGTCTCTGTTGACTGTGACGGGTCTGAGGGTCACCTCCTGGAATCACAGGAGTGAATAAAATTTGCCTTATTCCTTCTGGAGAAAAAAACCCCAACAGAGCGTAGAGCAGCCCAGCTTTATCTGTGCATTTTAACCAGGAATGAATCCCATATACAGTAGAGAAGAGAGTGATGTAACCCAAGCCCCAAGTATGTGCTTGCATCCTGGAATTAATTGCCTTACGCCCCTTGTTATTTATAGCCCTGATGCCGTTCCCAGCAGCTCCACGCTGCGTTACTTCTGCTGCGCTACTCGAGCGCGCTGCCTCCCCGCCAGATCTGCAGCACCGGCGGCAGCTTTGTTGTGTGTGCAGATCACATAGCAACTGCGCACAGCTGCCTGCCAAGGAAAACCGGCCCCGCTCGCTCGCTCGCTCCCCTGGCCAGTTATTAAACGAAGGCAGAGAACAAAGCAGCGGGCAGGGAGGGAGACGCGTGGGGAAGAGCAAGACCGGATTCCTTGGTCAGCAATACCTCAAATCTCCCTCCGAAGGCAGCCCAGGGTTTGTTTCGGTGCAGAGGGCTTTTGCCCTTGGAGCAGGGCTGGTGGGACGGGGAGCTCCAGGCTGTGCCGCCGACTGGCTGACACGGGTCGGGAGGGGAAAAATAATTCCCGGCATTGCTGATAAAGCCACATTAAATCACACGCAGTTTTCCTGCTCTGAGCCAGCTTGCTGCCCCTCCCTTGTGAACAGCAAGAGCAAAGCCCAGCGGCACGGTGGGCGCATGGGAGCAAGGAGGCACGGGGGTCTGGGGGAGCTGGCTATGATCTAGCCCGTGGCTGCTGCCTTCCTTGCTCCTTGGGTGGGGTGAAATCCGAGTTAGGGCCCCAACCCATTTGGCACGTTGATGCCTCGAACGCACCGCTGCGGCTGGGAGAGAGTGGCATCCGCGCTGGCGGCACTGGCCAGCACGCACAAAATGTGGGCCAGGATAGGGGCAGGCTGGGCCCCCGCGGCGGGACGGTGGCTCGAGCCAGGATTTGGCCATCCTTCAGGGATTTCTGTCTGCCTTCTTTTGCAGAAAACTTTTTTTCTTCTGGAAAACTTCTCTTTTAAGTCTCTTAAATTTCTCTTGGGCAGGATTTTTTACTGTGCCTTGAACCTCTTGTAAGCAGCACAGCTATGCTGGATGGCATGACAACCCCTGGGGCTCTCCCACAGCCCTCCGCTCCCAGGGACGCGGAGCGGCGGCCGGTCGGGCAAGGGAAGAGCAGCCCGACAAACCCTCACCAACGGCGGTGCAACTCCCACTGAGGCACGGCAGAGCCGTCACCTTTAAAGCTATTTTAACGCATCATGCCCAGCATCTGGGGTGAGGCTGCAGCTCTCCCTCAGGGAAGTGGCGGCATTTACCTCCCACACAGCTGCTGCTTTCTGATCAAAAGAAGCTGAAGGACAGGGGGGACCAGAGCAGCCACCGGGGCTGGACTGGTGGCACGGAGGCCAGGCTGCCACTGGGGTCCCTTCCCGCTATAGCTTCTGCCTCTGGCGAATGCCAAAGTCTGCAGCGGCTGAGTTCAGGAAGAAACAATCAGCAAGCTTCACACATCAGGAAACGCCAGTTTTACACACTCTGTTAGAAAATACGTACGACACAGTGATCGGATTCATTTTATTAAAAAACTTGCAATAAAATTCCTTGGAATTCACCATCTTAACTTTGAGAGTTGCAATATTTTACTAGTACATAATAACACAGTCTCACATATTTACATTATAATCCTCTATATAACAAAAATAGCCATGTTGTACTACTGAATAATGCTTCCAAATATTAGCCTCAAAATTTTGGTACTTCCCCCAGCTGAGTCACTGTCCATGCTCTTTAGCATTTACAGTATATAACAAAGCAAGAAGGAAAAAAAAAAAAAAGTGTATGCCTCATGATTTCAGGCAAATCCCTTTAAGATGGTAGTTCTCCGACTCCCACATTTTTCAAGAGAGATAAAGTGCATTGGAGGGGAAGATGTATATGCTATAAAATACCAGCAAAGTATATTTGCAATACTGTACAGAAAGTAATGCTAGGAAAAAAGGCTCGCTTCACAAACTGCTACTGCACTGTTTTGGCAGCAAGTCACAGGTAGCAGGGGGGAAAAAAAATGCTAACTACAAGAAAAAGAACTGGCTATGCAAATGCCACTGTGTGATTTTGCCATGGTCTTTCGCTAGGTGTTTCACAAACCAAAGCACAGCTGTCTGGAGGCAGGACCTTTTTTTTAAACGTGGAGATGAAGGGTCATTTCTACAGTCAAAAGAAACACAACGTGGTCAGCCTGCGGAAAGCGACTGCCCTACCAGCAAAACAACTTCAGTCAAAAACAGGCTCCCGTCCTGAGGGAGCCGCAGCGCGGGAGTGTGACCACCCTGTCACCCCCAGCACTTGCTCGGGCTGGCAGTCCCGCCGGGCAGGGGCAGGGGGAGAGGCAGGGCTGAAGGCCCCCAGTAAACCCACTCCTGCTGTCCAGAGCAGGACTGATTACCTTGGAGAATTTCACTAGGATAGACCATTGTCTCCGAACTGGAAGTTATTTCGGTAAGCTGTGCGCTGATCCATATGGGATTTATTTCGTTCGGGATTTTTCTTCCCTTTTTAACATTGGCATTTGCTGGTACAGCTCTGCAGCGTGTGAGAAGAGACACGGCTGGAAAAAGCTTTGGGGACATCACTGAAAACCAGGATACTTCTGCTCTGTTTGTGAACTGCGTACAAATGGGACGCCACATTTTTTTGGTTTGCTTATAAACTACTCTAAATAAAAATAATTCTCTTCTGGAAATGGATGGAATGTATATTTTGACAAGTACAAAACCATTTTAAATGTTCACTAAATACAAGGAACATCTTGCTATAAAAATAACAGACCCTCCCACCCACTGTCCCCTCTTTACATTTCTAATTATAAAATGGTACAGTCATTTCAGGTTGCTAACGTGAAACAAGAAGGAAGGATGGTATTACGTACACATACAAAACATTTAGATATCTGACATCCGAAATAACTGTATACATTCAGAGCAAACAAGCATCTCGATCTTGTTATTGTTTCTAACGCTACACAGGACTGAAGAATCAAGAAATAAACAAGAAAGGGAAAACGCTATTTCTTTTTTTTTCCTCTTTTTTTTTCCTCTCCTTTTTTTTTTTTTTGCATTCACTCCAGAAGGAAATAAATTCCCCCGATTCACAATTAAAATAGTTGAGAGAGACAATATTAACTTCAGATGGAAAACTCATCCGTTGGCTTTTCATTCAAAATCCACAACATCTTCCATTCATCTTTCTTCTCTGTTTCTCCCTTTGAAATATAGCTCCTGCTCAGAAAGTTTTTTCCTTGAAAAAGAAGTGCCAAAGAAGGGAAAGGGAACTGCGCAGGTTTCCAGCCCGGCAGGGGAAGCTGCGCGGCAGAGGGCAGCCTTCTCCCTCCCTCGCCGTCCCAGCCCGCAGCTGCCATCTGCCACGCAAACAAATCCAGACTAAAAAGTCCATCTGGCGTTCCTCTTTCAACTGCAAAACTATCAATTAGTTCAGGTAACAGCTTGGTAAAATAAAAGAAGTGCTTCTGTTGGATCAATTGTCCCTATTTAAAAAATCTGCTAAAACACCACCTCCACCCTCATTTTCCCTCGCCCCTAAAATATTTCATGACATTGTTTTTCATCACTGGTGTTAACCAAGCCAATTCATTTCTGTCATGCTGGTTGCCCCATATACGCTCACGCATTTTGCATCTATAAAACAAATGAGTCAATGCTCAGTGTTCTTCAGTGAAGCAGCAGTCCCGGTCAGCACTGGTTATGCCCTGAATCTGCGGAAACACCTGGGCCTATCTTTCATTAAGCCCTTAAGCTGAACTTAGGCTGGCTCCTTTCCCCCGTGCTGAACCAGAGCAGTCCGACCTGCTACAAGAGATACAGGCAGCACGACATGCAAGAGAGGAAGCGGCACAGCGTTAGTTTGATCCCACGATCTCCTTCCCCTGCAACAAAGGCTCACACCAGAGCAAACATTTGTGAGAGGGGCTGGGAAGGAACAGGCTGGATTTCTCTGCCATTTCAGTCCTGCCAAATGGATGCATCCCAACAGCAAACCGAGCCCTCCCTCTTCTCTTTAGAGAGTCAGCTTGTTCTGGCTCTTATTCCTAGCAGACTGGTAACTTTGGCCGTACAACAGGGATCTACAAGAACAACAAATGGTTAAAAAAAGTCCATTATTGCTAACGAATAGAAATCAATAAATGACTATTGGTTTTCTTGGTTTTCACAGCCTATACATTCCTATTCCTGGCTTATTTCAAACTATATGCTTAGTCATGAGCTTTTCTACAGACAGAGACCACGAAGGAATGAGCCTCTTGCAAAGAAAGCCTGGGAGATTCCCAGCTGCCTGGGCCGAGAGGCATTTCCCGCTGTTACGCATAACCTCTATCATCATTTCGGTACAGACCAACTGTCGCAACAAGGACTTGCAGTCCAGAGATTTATATATAAAGACTTGTGGCCCGATCTTTGCTTTTGCCAGAATCTGCTCAAAGGGCCGTGGCATATATTCAAAGGAAAAAGTTTGTAAGGCAAAACTCTGGAAAATCTATATGACGATTGCACTCCAGGTTTAACAAGAACAGCAAATAAAACACACTTTATGGAAAATCTGTAACTGTATTGTACTGATGACGAAAAGTACATGGAAGTGATAAGTGATCTACAGATACCTGCCAGGGCAACCCGTCCATATGCAAAGGTCTTCTGAGCTACACATTTTTCAAATTGGACAAGCATTTCTTTTTTTTAGCAAGGGGGAAAAGAGGGTGGGTTAACAGGTTTGACGGCAAAACCTTTGCATCACAAAATGCATATTCTTTGAGAAAGATTAAATTCAGAACTGGATCTGTCTCTGGTGCTCGGATTCATCTTGTTAACAAAATAAGAATGTATTCCAAATGAGTAATTCAGCAAGAGACAAAGTACTGCCCGTCTTGCAATGACTTCCTCTGGATCTGATCCAGGGGTCATTAAAGTAGTGAGATCTGAGGGACCTCTTATCATACGTGATTTCAATAATCTCTTTTTTTCAAATTGCCTCTATAAAGCCTTTTTCTTTGGTGCCACAATCTCCCTCAAATAAAAAGTCTAAAAATGGCAACTGCTTCTGTTTTCACTACAATACAGTTTCCATAATCGTATCAATGTACTTTTATATGCATACATGGCAATTTAATTCTATAGAATGCTTAAAGAATGAACTGCAGTGGTATGATTGTCCTGATCCTGATTTTGAGGCTCTAAAGCAGTCAGAAAATAAAAAAACCCCAAATCTTCAGCAAGTGCCAGACCTGTATCCCCACCAGAATGGGTCAGCCACAGGGAAGGGTTGCAGAGCTGGTGCCTTGCACATCAGGTCGTTTGTGAGTGCAAAACTCTGTCCATATAACTTTTTATGTGTCCTACCTATTGAACAGACCTTTGGGAAGGCAGTTTAGTGAAACCCATGAAAATCAAAGGATACTCAGAGCGCAGTCTCTGTCTGTCCAGGTTTCATCCTGCAGCCCAGCCCAAGTAAAGATGAGCCTCACAAAGGCGAATGCTTTTCCCACTTTCTATACTCGCTCACGGAAAAGAAGAGAAAAGAGCCTCAGATGACAGGACAGGAAGAGCTCGGAGAGACACAAGATCAGCTTAATGACAAGAGCACCTTTCTCAGAGAGCTGCACCGTCCTCTGGCCCTGTGCAGGAGGTGCCCCTCTGCCCCGGCCGCGCTGGGCTGGCAGCGGGCGGT
>NW_009197954.1:0-261 GCF_000690835.1 Fulmarus glacialis
GGGACCTGCTCATGGCCCAGATGAGACACAGGGCACCTCGGCCACGCTGCAGACCCTTTTCCCGACCCCCTCTGAGACCCCCAGCTCCCCCCCATCCCTCCCAAGGACAGTTAATTTTCACTGTCGCTGCTGCCCGCTTCGCAGGGGCCACGTTCCCCTGGGTTCACGGAGAGAAGTCCTGCACCATAGCACTGCTTTTCTTGGCAGTTTTAGTTTCCGTCATTGTAGGAAGCGACTGGGTTTCGCGCTCCTCACCCAGGA
>NW_009197954.1:292-2352 GCF_000690835.1 Fulmarus glacialis
TTGGTTTGTCTGTCTGTCCGTCCAGCCAATTGCCGGCTGAGGGCAGAAAGGGCGCAAAGGGGAGAGCGGAGCCAAAGCCCAGGGAAAAATCCGCCCCCCCCAGGTCCCCGGGTGAGGACGTACGATGGCGTCTCTCGAGGGAAAGGAAGAAGCTTGCCACATCTGCTAGGACGCAATCTTGACTGCCTCGGGAGGGGGCCTGGCCGTGTCCCGTGAGCACGCCTGGTCCAAAATGGCTGGCAAATGCCTGGCCCCGGTTTCTTTTCATTTCCTGGGTAATAAACGGTTTAAAAGCCTATTGAAAGCATCCAGCATTAAGCTGTCTGCATGCAGACAAGCTCTGGCGCCCTGGAGACCATCAGCCAGGGGAGAAGAGGCATCCAGTCTTAGGACAAACACTTGATGCCATTTGGCCAACCTCTCAAGAGCAGGGAGCTGGGGAGGGCTCCTGGTGACCACATCTCCTCCTCTTGCCTCCGGCTTTCCCGCTGGCTCCCCAAGCTAGTCTCCGGGCCCGGGGTGACTGGAAGGAGCTGCAGCTCAGAGGTGCCTTGGACCTTTGTCAGCATTGGATGAAGGGCATCATCTGCAACCACCGCACAGTCCGCACTGTTGTGAGTGGGGAGCAGAGGACTTCCCCCCACCCCGGCGAAGGAGGCAAAGGGAAGGGCTTCCGTAACGTTGCTGAAGTGGTCCCTGAGTGCCAGTTTATCTGGCTGTGCCAATGTTCCTGTACTGGCACATGAGAAGGTGCTTGAAGGTTTTCTTGAAAGTGGCATTGCAGAGGGCGTAGCAGGCTGGGTTGATGGTGCTGTTGACATAGCAGAGCCAGTAGCCGATGGACCACACTGTTTCGGGTACGCAGGTCTCACAGAAGGTGTTAATGAGGACCATCACGTTGTATGGAGTCCATGTGAGTATGAAGGCTAGCAGGATAGCAAATATGGTCCGGGTGACTTTCTTCTCCCGAGCTGCCATCTGACGCTTCTTCCGTACTTGGCTCCTGGCGATGCTGGCAAACTTCCTGGCAACATTGGCCGGGCGGCTGTTGGCCAGGGAGTTGTGGTCAGAGGCTCCTGTCTTAGCTGGGACGATCTCGATGGCAGTGACACATTCGGTTCCAGTCTGCTTGGTGACGATTTTAATCTTGGACCACTTGGAAGACGGGTTCACCCGGGGGTGGGACGGGCTCTGTCCTTGCCCCGCTGGCAAGATTTCTGCTGTGGGCTTGTCTTTTGTGGTCTGGGTCATGCTGACCGTGCTGGACTCATTGGAAGTCTCCTTCTCCTCCTGTTGGCCAGTGGCCTCAGTCTGTGCTGAGGGCTGGTCATCCACTTTCCCATTCCTCACCTCCTCCTTCACCTCCACAGCCCTCTTGGGGGAGTTGTTGTTGTTCTGTTTGATCAGGGGGCCCTTGAAGAAGCTGAGGGACTTGCCTTTCCTCTCTTTCCTGCTTTCAGGCTTGTGCCTTCTCACCCTGCTCCTGCTGGCCAGGGAGATGTGGATGTACAGCACCGTCATGATGACCACGGGCAGGTAGAAAGCAGCGATGGCCGTGCCAAAGGTCACGGCCGGGTTGGAGAGGAACTGGATGTAGCATTCCCTCTCAGGGACTGTCCTCTTGCCCACAATGAACTGCCAGAACAAGATGGCAGGGGCCCAGAGAATGAAGGACAATATCCACGCAGCCGCGATCATTAGCCCCGCCATCTTGGTGGTCCTCCTGGCTGGGTACGTCAGGGGCTTGGTGACACAGAAGTATCGGTCAAAGCTGATGATAAGTAAGTTCATGACAGAGGCATTGCTCACCACATAGTCCAGGGCCAGCCACAGGTCGCACACCACGGCCCCCAGCGGCCAGTAGCCTTTGATGATGTAGACCGTGTAGAGGTTCATGGAGAAGACCCCGATGATGAGGTCCGCGCAGGCCAGGCTGAAGAGGAAGTAGTTGTTGACAGTCTGGAGCTGGCGGTTCACCTTGATGGACAGCATCACCAGGATGTTCCCCACCACGGTGACGAGGCTGAGCGAGCCGGTGACGGTGGCGGTGAAAAACCGCT
>NW_009197954.1:2383-3720 GCF_000690835.1 Fulmarus glacialis
CCGCGGTGACGAGGCGGGGGGAGCCGGTGACGGTGGCGATGAAAACCAGCTCCACCGTCTTGTAGTTGGTGGGAGGCTGGATGGCCACCTCGGAGCGGTTGCCCAGGGTGAAGTTGTCATAGGTCAGGTTGGCCATCTTCGCCTGCCAGGGCTGAGCAGAGAGGTTGTGCATGGGGTCTGCAAGGGGAGCGGGGACAGAAAGGGAGAATGTCATACCTGCCGGCCCGTGCTGGCAGCGATTCCTGCCTCCTCAGTTCCCCAGGCCAGCACTGCTCTTGGCTAGCGCTCGAAAATCTCCTGGCGTGTTTCTCTCTGCCATTGCCCTTCCCCCAGGACCTCTTTGGAAGCATTTTTTGTGTCCCCATTTAGCAATGGAGGAGACACACGGGGCTGCAGGGACAAGGCTGGGGACAGCCCTTTGGTCAGGGTGCGATGGTCCCTTCTCTGCAAGGCCAGGAACCACCTCCCAGCAGGAGCACAGCCCCGGTGTGCAAGGACAGCGCAGCACGGAGCCGGTGCCCTGCCCCAGGGACGAGAGCAGGTTTATGGTATGTCCCAGGAATGTCCCACTGGCCTCTCCAAAGCACATCCCCAAGAGGGAGCTACGCCACAAAGCCCGTGCCATGGTCCGCTCAGCTCACCTGTGTCTCTGGCAGCAAACAGCTCCTTCTGGAAGATGAAATCTGGGACAGGGAAAACAACAAGTTACACTAGAGCTTCAGCCCCAAGGAGTTCGTGCGAGTCCCACAACGTCTTACTGGGGGACACCAACCTTTCCAACAGAGGTGGCCTTGATAAAAGGGGTGACACTGCTTGGAGGCAGATGCTGAAAAACCCAAACAAGGTTGAAACCGGATAATTTGGCTTGGCCTGTTTCACAGCCCAGCTCTGACAGGCGCCGGAGAGGGAAGGGGCCACACGAGTGCCATCAGCCAGCGATGCCGGGAAATGCTGGCCCCTTCCCCCGGTCCCACATCACACTGCAGCTGCAGTCACACCGGCGGTAAAAAACCCCGGAGGTGAAGCCGGACGGGGTGAACCCAGCCATCTCAGCCTGCAAATGGAATTATTTATGAAAGGCGGCAAGAATTATGGACAGAAAGACTGCCTTCAGCCAAACCAAGATGCCTGTGGTTAATCCCTCAAGGTAAGAGGAGAACGGACCAAAATTGATGTGTTGGGATGAAGGGGAGTTTCCTGGAAGGGGAAGGAGAAGCAAAGGCGCTGGAGAAGGTGGGGTGCACAGAGGAGCTTCCCATCCAACCTTCCTATCCTGCACCACCCAGGCCCCCAAAACCTGCTGGGCCATCACCCTGGGTGCTGGGGGCATCCCGACC
>NW_009197955.1:0-8771 GCF_000690835.1 Fulmarus glacialis
AGCTAAATGATTCTGTGATTCTATGATATTGTAAGCATTGTCTGTTGAAGACCAGGAGTCTGAGATAACTTCTGATTTCTGCTCGGCAGCCAAGCACAGCTGTGGCAGCAGCTGGATTGCAGTTTGGAACTGTGCCTGTGGGGACTGGCCCTACTCTCATTAGACTGAGGAGACAAGTCTCTGTGCTTGATGAGGTTGCCTTAACAGCCACACAAACAGCCACAAATGATTATGTTTACAAAGGCTGTGAAGGGAAGCTACAGCCAAGTCCTTGTCTGTCTAAGCATGGAGAACATCCTTCCTGAATGCTTCCCTTGGCCGCAAGTAAACTGTGAGTTAATGTGATACTTTAATACTATACAGCCCTGCTTTGTAAGATTGCTTTGAAGCAATTCTGATTTACAGCAAGTAATCACATAGCTAATGAATTTTTTTTTAATTGAAGAGAATAAGCATAATATAGTTATAACAACTTTAGAAGAGTATGACCAGTTTTTACACTAAATCCGAACAGGATGACCGAGCTAATTATAGTTCTGACAGCCTGATATCAATCCTGGGCAAATTAATGGAATGGCTGATACAGGACTTGATTAATCAAGAATTAAAAGAGGAGAATATAATTAATACCAGCTAACAGGGGTTTACTGAAAATAGATTGAATCCTACTATGTTGATTTTTTTTTTTTTAAATGAGATTTCATGTTTAACCTATAAATGTAATAGAATAAATACAAAATACATGACCTGGTATGTCACAACACTTTGACTGAGAAATCGTACACATCTGAAGTGTGCTGATATGTACACGATATGTAATAAAAGAAGGATAAACTGTTTAACTGACAGTGTCCAAATGTAGTCATAAATTTGGAATCACCAGTGACCTGGTGCTTCTTACAGGTGCCACAGGGTTCAGCTGGGGGGCCCAGACTTCTAACAAAATTCTGATGCTAATGATGTTTGAAGATCACACAAGAAGGTGTGAAAGCATTAAGTAACAAAGAGACTAAGGCAGACAGCAGTGTGGATTGCTCTTCAAGTGTGTTGAACTTGCGCTTCAGGACATTCTGAGGGAAATTGTGCATCTATGGGACAGAAAATGTAGGCAACACTTGAGAGTGGGGGAATCTGTCCTGTTGGGCAGTGGCTGTGAAAAGAAGTGGTGGGTCAGAGTTGCAAAGACATGACTATGAAGTCTGACTGTGGCCAGTCATAACTCATGGTGCAAGCTGGTGAGAAAGCTTGGGTAGCATTGCTGCACTAAATCTCCCTTTCTTGATTTCTTGATTTCGCTTCTGTAGAAATAGCTTTTTTATAACCTGCTTTCATCTGCCCACTCTCTGCGGGGTATATCTCTTTTACCCTTAGCAGCCTCATCAGTGATGGATTCTTTCTGGAAGAACACAGAACAAGTTTCTAGGACAGATGGGATGAAACACGTTCTGGAGGAGCCTGTCTCTCTTCACTGAGAGAAGGTGAAATCTAGAAACTGCCTTAGACTAAGCCCCTTCTTTTTCGAGAGCTAAAATTGAATAAAATGAATCCTGCCTGATAACTGGAATTTTAGACATACTTAGAGACCACAAATCCTTTTGAGTGCGAATGGTGATCAGACTATCTGGCACTGAAGTTGATTAAGCCTGCTTTCTAGTCAAGATAAAATGACAATACTTGTTAAAATGGTTTGAAGTGGTTGTCTGTGTTCCCTGGAGCTGTCTATGATCCTCCAGACCAGAAGAACTTACAATATTGAAATTAATGTACTTTGTACCACAAGCACCCGCCATATGATATGAAGGGCAAAGGTAATGTGTTACAGAAGCTAATACGCTGCAAATTATTTTCAAGGGCTTGGGTGAGTTCAGCAGCAGAAACAGGTAAATTAGAACATTTTTAGAAATGCATTAAAGGAGTTTTGAATTGAGAAGCCGAGAGAACATTTAGACAGAATTCAGCGAAACAAATGTTGGTTAGAATCAAAGCTATGTGTCGTAAATGATGAATTGCGAATACAATGCGAAAATCTGTGTGATCCCATTTTATTGTTCTAATTGGCTACATCTCAGTTAAATACCAGGAAATGATTGATCTCTCATCACAGATGCTTTGTGAGTTTGGTTTTGGTGCATCATAAGCGATTTTAACAGCTGGGTATAGTTATTACAAGTCGCTAACTGAAACAGCAATTTTCTTTAAATATTTCTGATGACATAAATTAGCTCTGTGGTTAGAGTATTGCTTTTCCTCAGGCATATTGCAGATGTGTAGACCATATAGTAAAAAAACATTTTTCTTGCACTTCAAGTGAAATCCTGTCTCACTGAAGTCAATACATTATCTTCAGTGGAGGTGGATTTTCATCCACTCTCTCCACTATTTCTGATTTTTGTGAACATTGAATAATTACAGTGAACACAGTAGTAATACTTGCCTGTGCTTGCAGGGTGGGACCTATGTGCAGAGAAACTGGAGATCTCACAAGGGAATATTTATAGAGTTTGCTCAGGGTAGTCAAGAAAACTGTTAGCATTAGAACACTTTTAAAACTCTTTTAGCAGGAATAGTCTGATTTCAGACAGTTCCAAATGTACTGGGAGAATATTTGAAATATTTAATTCCATTCCTTTCTCCTGAATATTCATTAACTTCAGAAGAAAAATTCATAACATAAGATTAAAGCCATAACTTTAGGACATCCACAGCTTGGAATGACTGACTGGTAAAATGGCAAACTGACTGGTATAGTGACAAACATTGTGAAATTCTACTCATTTTGGCCTCCAACTTGACTGAGTTACTTCAGCCTCCATGTAAAGACTATGCTACAATGATATTGATAAATGTTAAATAACTACAGTGACATACATTTCAATGATGTCTTTAGATCCAGCCTTCTGCCATTCAGGGATCTGAAAAGTAACGGCTAACTTAAAAAAATATGTACAATTGGAGTTATTCAGCGTATTGAACTACTGGACCACAAAGTGAAGCAGCGAGTAAATTAATGGGAGAGTTTAGTGATAACATTGATTATTGGTAATAGGAAATAGCTATGGCAATCTGAATTAAAAAAAAACATGTACGCTGAAAAAAACCCCAAATCTCAGCAAACAGAATGATGTGTTTTTCAGAAGGCCTTCAGAATCTGTTTGGAAAATTTTGTAGGGACGAGTAAAACTAGCCTATACCATCTTCCTTGGACACAAGACATGGAACTGAAGAGGACAGAGAATACTAAAGAAAAGCTTTTTTTTTTTCTTTTTTTTTTTTCGCTAAAGGAGATAGCTAGATTTAGAGATAACAGGCCATGCAGTTGCATTTAGATTTTTAAATATTTCGTAAATAGTTGTATCAGTTTGTTGTCCTATGCTCAGCTTAAAGGATGTTGGACCATTGAGGAACATGTATCTTAGATGTATGGAGGCAATGCTATTGAAAGACTGTGAGTCTGAAGAGGTTATAAATATAAATATGAGGAACGTCAATGCTGATATGTGTATTGAAAGCATATTACAGGCAATCATTCAGGAGTATGTATCATTTCATAGCTCATGAGAAGGAAGCAGGTGAGGATTTTTTCTTTAAAATAAAGCAACATTGCATCATGTAAAATAAAAACTCCAAGTGTTTTCCATATTTATCCCAGCTGGAGAGGAAACTAGTATGGGAAGTTCAGTTACACTGTGCACCTCCACGAAAACAGCTGATTGAAACCTTTTGGTAGCATGGAAGTAAACTTCCTACAACCATTCCTCCATGCTCCCATTCCTTAATGTAATTCACCACATTTAATGTAATTAATCTGGAAAGAAGGGAGAGCAGTTTTCCCAAAGGAATTTCCTGACTGACAGCTGTTTTACATAATCAGCGCAGAAACAGCAATGGTGGAGCATACTCCAGCTATTACCTCCTAATGAACGTCTACTTTGCTTTACTACTGTTTTCCTCAGCAAGATAGCTAGGGAGATTCAATTTAAATTCCTTCCGTTATACAATTAATTCTTTAGCTAAGCATGTATGTTACAGAGCCTTTTGCTTTGGGGCAATAATGAGCACCCAGTGCCCAGTCAGTCTGCAAATCACCTAGGTATTCCCCAGAAATATCAGCATCACAAACCAAGTATCAGTTCAAAAATCCTCCTTCCCAATGAGAAAATGGTAACATCTTAGATACTATTAGCTTTGTGTAACTGTGAAGTAAAGAAAACGCAAGGACGCCAATAATGTTCGTAAAATGATTTGTGAGTGCCTAATGAGGGAAACTATATTCATTTTAATAATTATTCAAGCCTATTTGACTGAATTTGTGGGGTGAAATGGAAAAGTACTGTAAAGAAAAAGCAAATAATCATTTGACACTTTTCTGCAGCAAAGTGTAGTGAAGAAGGGGTGGAGAGTAGTAAATATGTAATAAATCCAATATTTGATTCCTCCTGAATAATGTTTACTTAATTTGTGGGAGGAAAAGAATCACTTCTTTCCCTCTTGGCTCATATAATATATAGGTGACTTGTGGAATGTGTCTCTAATTTTCCGTGTTTGTTTTAAATGAACAGCTGTGTATTTTTCTAATCTAAATTTGGAAAGAACCATCAGCTTGGCAGGAGTTCCCCCCACACACTGTACATGTAGATGTTCAACAGTAGGTGGTGCTCCCAGGGTAGAAACGTACATAGTCTAAAACGCAAATTAAAGAGGGTTTACTGAGGAAGGAGAGCTCTTTGGGGTTTTTAATATGGTGACTGAAGAGTATTTAAAGTGCAAAATCTCTAAAAAGATATTAAATATTATACTAACTGATCTTTATATCCTGTGCAACAACTACATGACCACTCAAACAAACATGGAAGATGCGCATTTTTCAGTCTGTTCTTTTTCTACCAAATATTCACGCAACAAATTGTTCACTTAACTTATACCCTGACTATGGAATTTCTGTCCGTGTGCTTTATTGCCCAGATGTCATTCATGTTTACGGAGAATGTAAGTATCAAATCCAAATTACCTATATGGTTTTCTCAGTTGTTAAGTGTTTAATCTGTTTTATTAGCAATTGTGCACTTTAAATATTCTTTTTGAATTACATCCTAGATTTATAGCACATACCATGGGATTTAAAAATCCTAGAATCTTTTCAAAGTTAGGAATAGCAATAGAAGCTAAGATTTTCTGTTGGGTTTCTTTGCTGTAGGCATTCTTTATTCAATATATGTTTGCTTTTCAGTTTTGTTGCTTGCATTTTGTGATACAAATATGGTCTCACACATTCTTTATATGACCAGAGAGCATCACATGGGCGGCATAACTTAGTACACTCAAATTCCAGCTTGAATGGCATTGGCAGAGCATCCTACAAATTTTTAATGAAACGTAGAACTGAAGTTAAAATTGCAGTTGAAAACAAACCACAAAGATCCAGTGTCCCAAATAGCTTTCAAAGAGGAGGGTGTTGATTTTTCCTTTTTTTTTAAGTGAATATTGGACTTTTTTTGCCTGTTTATATTTCTGTAGGAGTTCAACAACATTTGCATAATATACTATTTGTTTATACACAATCTGACAAATCTGGTAATTTGCAAACAGTGTATTTTGTTAATTATAGTAGGTGCTTTGGCTATTTATGTATTTGAGCAGCTTGAGCTAAATTGAGAGAATAAAACCAATGAGGCAGGAAAGTCCAATTAAAAGTACATTAATCAAATGCCCCCCAAATGCCTTTCCTCTCTAATACGTATTGTTGCACTTTATGTAGAGTGCCTGTTTGATGTCAATTGTCCTTCTGTATCTAATGCAGTATCTTGTTCAGTCAGTGTGCAGTAATAAATGTAATTGTCAAGTGCCTGGTTTTGCGTACTTCATTTTATATTTTCATAGATTTTATAGTTCTTTTAAATTTTAAACCATTCTTCTTTTTAAGATTAATTATAACCCAGAAACAAAGAGAAATGAGAAAGTGACTGCCATGTTAAGAAAGGACTGTTTAAAACACTGCTTTTGATCTACCACAGTTGCAGTAGACTATCTTCTGATCTGCACTGGAATAAGTAGAAGTAGACTCTGTTGGTTTTCACATAAAATTCAAAATAGAAAAGCGCTTCAACAGAGCACTTAAAATTTGTTTCCTTGACATCTGATGAACAATATTAGCTTGACTCAGCTTCTAGTATAATGCCATAAATCAAGAACAGGTCTGTGGGAGTGGAAACATGAAAAGTTTATTTTGCTGTACTGATGCATCTCAATAAAAAAATGAGGACTTGCGGTTGTTCTGAAACACAAATTAGGTAGTCAAGTAGTCTGAGAGCTGGACACATAATTCCAGTTCTTTGCTCCGTCACAGCATCTTAATGTGATGCCAGGCAAGACTTTTAGGACCAGATCTCAAAAAGAAAAAAAAGGGAAATTAAAACAAGATTCATACAGGATTTGGGATCTGAATCTGTTCTCTCTAATGCCAGGAGTTCCTCAATCCTGTTATGCTATTCAGTAGCTTATACGCCTGAGACACACTCCTGTTTATTTTGAAAGCGGCCCTACTTTGAACAAGGCTGAGCAGTATGGGGTCTGCCCAACTATAAGACCACCCAGGGAAGAGGCAGTGTTTGTCCCTGGGGGTTGGGGGGGGTGTGTCTGTCAGGCATCGTCAGCACATTCTGAAGGCATGCTGACAAGGCTGGGCTCCCTTCAGAACCCTGCTGGAGGGTACTTAGGTGCTACTATAGACAAAGAAACAGAAGATTTCCAGAAAATGGTACATCAAGTTCAAATATTTCTTTATCCATACAGGGCTGGAAGCTCCTGAGAGGAGTGATTGGAGTTGAAATTCTCTCAAGCTGGAGAGAGATCTGGAACCAGCGCTTGGTTTAGCTTTCTCACTGTTAGACGGTTGTAAAAGGTGAGTCCCACGGCCTTCTCCTCTTCAGGCGAGAAACAGGGAGAGAGAGATGTTCCTTGAGTGAAAGGAGTGTAGGAGTCTGCCTGCAGAGGGTGAGCTGTGGGTGCCTGCATCTCTGCATGAGGCATGGGAACCAGAGAAAGGGTGGGATTGCAGCCACACATGCTGTACTCATCACCTCCTCTATGTTAGTGCTACCTGGTGCTGCACTGAATGTGACAACTTTAGGTAAGTGCCTGAAAGCAAGTTCCACCAAGTTCATCCTTTGGATCCCTTTCTGAGCTACTTCGCCGTGGACACATCTGCCTGCAGTTCCAGCTGAGCCAACTGGAGAGGTTTCACTCCCCAGCTAGCTTCTTCCACTCTCATTCCCCTTTGCGTGCCCCCCCAATGCAGATACACCTCCCTTTCTCTCCCTTTCCCTGGTTTCCATCCTCCTCAGCCTCCCAGCTGAGCTGCTTATAAGCCATTCCTGACAACAGGAGTCAAGTTGGCAAAGACCTAAATTAATTCTGCTCAAGCTATCCCACGTAACCGCACTTAAGACAAACTGAGGAGGGTTCATATGAGCAGGTCAGATAGATAGAAGATTTAAAGCATGAGGGCCGTGTAGGCAGCCCTGCCAGTGATGGAAGAGGCCTTGTGGACAGAGGAAGGAACATCCAAATAAATTTTGGTAGGAGACTTAAAGGTATTGCTTCACATGGGCATTAAACCTGGGCTCGTCTATAATGTTTTTCTAGCAATGGCCATTTTGCTGTACAGAAAAAAAAGAGCGGTCTGTTCATTATTTCTATTCAAACGACTTACACAATTGTTTGCAATAGCTGAGTATTCAATAACATGCACTAATATTAACTATTGAATTTCCCTTCAATGAGAGGATTCTCAGGAGGAGACGACTGACTTCTGAATTAAGTTAAAGGGGCTTCATCATAAAATTTTATATAACTAACGATGCAATGACCTTTGGTGGTTGCATTGCCATAGAATATTTATAACTGGAGAAATATCATCCCGTGTTAAGCTAAGCCTTCCATGGGAGAAAGAGGGTTTACTGGAGTACGTGTTCAACATACATAATAATACCATTTCACAGGATTAAAAATGTGGACTCCGCAACAGTAAATTTAAGCCTTCTGACTTGCTTTTCCTAGTTATCTTTAGCAGCTATCTTAGAAGTAGTTCAGAGACCCTGGTGTCCATGTTCCCTGGTTACGGAGCATGGAAACTGGACAAGCTTAAGGAGAATAGCCCTGAATAACAAAGCTTGAATGGCACCTTCAACTCAAAAAGCCCTTAAAACAATGATTACAAAAATCTGTGAGGAAAAAACAAGGTAAGATCATTACCAATGAATTTTCTTTCACTATATGAAATTCTAAATAAAAAAGACAGGTATATCATCTCCTTAATGACAAGTAAATAAAATACGCTCAGGTATATGATTGCCCTTTTCATTAGTAATGAAAATCTGTGGTGTATTAAAAAAGAGAAAAAAATGGTTGATAGTGCTTTATGCCTTGGGCTAATTTGTTTAAATTTGAAATATTGTACTGAACTAAAATTAAAATATATGCTCTGTGCATATGTTATGCAGGCACGAAACATTTTATACATGAAGTATTGCAGATAGATATTTTTCTCATAAGTAAATGAAGATGTTTTAAAAAATGTATATCTGATTTCTTTCTAGGGATACGCAGGCTAAGCAAATGTGCCTTGCCTCAGCGCTGCTTTAAAACAGACTCATAGAGAACCTTGAATCAAATATTTGATACAAACCTCTGATACTCAATGAGAGATGTCATAGTGCTTTTAAGTTTATTCTCTTATTGCCATGTCTTGAAAAAATATCAAGAACACTGGGAAA
>NW_009197956.1:0-1097 GCF_000690835.1 Fulmarus glacialis
TCTCGCCGGCTCCTCGGGGCCCTCCTGCGCGCGGGGCCACCGACAGCAGCTATTTCTTATTACAATACGTTCCGGTCCATCGCCCCCAAGATCCGCATCCTTGGGACCTGTGTGACTAGGAATTCGATTGCTCCCCGTTAATGAGTTTATGCCAGTAAAGGGCTCTGATGACATAAAGCTCCGTATAGGAGCTGAGCATCATTTTTGTTATTGATTTCACTGCCCAGCCCCTGAGACACTGCCGGAGGACACACACCTCCGGGTAACGCCTCTCGAGTCCTGGGGAGGCAGCGGGGAAGGATGTAACCCCGGCTTGGAGCAGAGAAGGAGAAATCCCTTCTGTGGAGACACACATGTCCGCAACGCTTCCAGGTCCGTACCCTTCCAAGGGCAAACCCCCCGCACGCAGCTTGCAGGACGCAAACCTCTCCTTGTGATGGAGAAGCTGTTATATGGCAAAACCCCGCATCAGGGGCCAGGGGAAGGGATCCGAGTCCTGCCCGGCTACTAACAAACAAAATCTCATCGCTGGAAATAACAAACAGCCACGAAGATGAGAGAAAATTGCTCCAGGTTTATTCAACGTGGCCAATTCCCAAGTAAATAATTTCCATACTCTAACGGGGCTCCTTTTATTAATTGGATTAATGTATTCTTAGCCTTTTCTTTAAGACTTCAGATGCTTCTTTTCCTTAGGAAAGGGCAAACAGCCTCGTGCCGTGTACCACACGCTGGGCAGCCGTAGGAGGTGATGCCAAATGGGGATATTCCACCTGCGCGGTGAAACCGAGATGGACCCAAAGGGAGCTGGGGGGAGTGAGGCTGCGGAGGGATGGGCTGGAAACAGCCCCTGTCCCCAGCGGGTGCCGAGCTCTGCCCTCGTCATCCCACCCTGCCTGAACCCCTTCCTTCTTTCAAGGAAATTCGGCACCAGCAGAGCGGGGGGGATTGATGGGGCCGGAGACAAACCCCCCGCGCGTCCCCAGGCCCAGCAGAGCCGCAGGCAGCAGCAGTGCCCGGCCCTGGGTGTGCTGGAGAGGTTTTGGGGACGGAGGGGCCGAGCTCCGGAGGGGATGGAGAGGGGCTGCGGCAGGGCT
>NW_009197957.1:0-253 GCF_000690835.1 Fulmarus glacialis
AGATAAATAAATTTTTATTTCTATATATGACTTTACATATAAAAATGTAGAAATATGCATAAGTATAGATGTTATTTATTTATACATGCACTTCATATGTATATATTTATATGTGTGTATATATAGCATATAATTATACATACACATGAAGGTACCTACATTAAAATATATGTATACCTCAAAGTGTAGGTATATAATGTACAAAACTTTCTTTAATATTAGCTGATGAAATTAATAAGTAAAGTTTTAATAT
>NW_009197957.1:354-16720 GCF_000690835.1 Fulmarus glacialis
GGGGACACCAGAAGGGTGGAGGGCCACAAACACTTTGGAACATGCCCAAAGGCTATGGACCTATCCAAGGAGGCCACCAAGGAGTCCCTGCACAACCCCTGCCACATGCAAAGCAGAAACCTGTGCAGTGACCTGCTCCGAGAGGCCCTGCATCCAGCCCCAGACCACTAGGATGACCATGCGCTAGTGTGGGCTTTGGGGCTTTGCACTGTGCTGGAAGACACAGGCAATAATGCCTGCGAAAATGCAAAATCCCAACTTCAGAAGTACATGTATGGGGGTACAATAAGGAAAATCCAAAGTGATTCCTGAAATTTCCACGTGAACCAGAAAAAAACAGACAATGGGCCTGTGAATCAGAAACTGATATTTTGAGGTAAGTTTCACAAGAGAGGGTGGGTGGTGGTGGGGTGAGCTCCCTTTCCCCATGGCTGTGGGGGAGCTTACAGCTACTTGTAGGACCATTACAGGGTGCAGGTTGGTGCTATAGTGTTTCCTTATCCGTAAGTCAATTAACTTATAGTCAATTTCAAACACTCCACACTAAATGACCGAGGTGTGCCATGGTCTATTCACCTTCTGTCTGGGCCTGCAGCAATCAAAGGAAGTAGAACGGGCGTAGAAGAGACAGCGGCGTTTGAGGAAAAAACCAAAAAAAGCTGGAGAAGCCTGACAGGCAACCAGCTCCCCTCATACCCTGTTAATAAAGTTTCTTTGTGCATGACTTAAATTGATGGTCCAGTGTTTCCTTTGTTACGTGTGTGTAGTAGCTGCCGGTTGGCAAACACTGTTAAAATTTAAGTATGCTCCTGGGGAGGTGGGAAGCTTTCGGGGTATAAATCCTCTGTTAGAAGCTGCTAAAAGGCAAACAGAAATGGTCTGAACAGAGCCAAGTGGCAACCTGGCTTACAAACCAGGATGCTTACAGCTTACACAAGGCATCAAGAAAGCACTTTAAAAGAAACAAGGACTAGAGTTGAATAAAACATTGAATTCTTGTAAATATTGATGTTTTTCATATATTTAGAACCACTGAAACTGTTGTTTAAATGATATGATTATTTTTCATTTTGTTTCTTCACATTTTGATGGTCACATAAAAATGCACTGTTTACATGGCTAAATATTATCAGTAAATATTTTTATCATTTTATAAGATTTATTTGAAGTGATTTTGGTCTGGAAGACGTATCCTAAAAATAATTATAACTTTACTATTCTGCTGAAAATAGTTATTAGAACACATTGTTCTCAAACACGTACAGATTATTCTTTACTTTCATACTGTTGACTACAGAAGAAGTATATATGAATAAACTTCTAAACTATTCAACAGTTTAAACTTCCTATGTGAGATTTTGGTTGCTATACAGTTTACCATTAAGCGCGTTTTCCCTCCTTAGAATTTTGTGTTCTATAGTAAGTAATGAAGTACTAATTTCTTCCTCAGTGAACAAGGAAATCGTGTCTGGCAGAAGAGAAGGCTGTGACCAAAGACATGATGGAAATAAGAAGCTTTACATTAATTCTGTCACATTGGTGTGCCTGCCTTGGAATGATTTTTTCCTTTACCTGGGTACCTGATTCATAAGACTCTATTGAGATACAACAATTCTGCAAAATGGAGTTTCCTTTTGTCCAACAAATATCTCTGTTCTTAAGCTTTCTTCTAGGCTGTAAGGGTACAAGAGATGTGCTAGGGACATGCAGAAGCCTATGGAACACATTTTAACTATATATTTATTTTACCTTTGTGTGAACGATAGTATCTGGAACTGGATGACATTTCAGGACTGCTATGGAAGACAACAATCCTAACCAATACAAAGGCATGAAGAGGCTGCTCAATCTCTCTTTAGTGATTTAATTTATCTATCTTTCAAGGCTTACATTCTTACACTTTTATCAGTACATTTTTATGATCATACTAATGGTTCTGAAACAACTTTCCAAATTATCTTAATGGTCTGATGATTAAGTATTTGAATAGTTTCTTTTTTTCCTCTTATGAAATATTTTTTCTCCAGCAGAACAGTACTAACAGAATGTAAGACTAAGGATACAAACCTTGTGTGCTTTTTGAAGTTATGTTTCAATGTTTACTACGGTATGAAACATGCTCTGTGGTAGAATCATGTGCAGAAAGTAAGTTTCTTCTTATTAATATGAATTCATTAAAAATGTCCACCTGATCCTTGCAAAGTTGTTTTCCCTTCAACATTCTGACTTTCTCATTAAAGGGACCTGTGAACTAAACTTTGTATTTACTATCTGCCAGTGATCACTATGCTGCTAATCTGAGGAGAGAGCCAGCTGCCACTCCTAACTATAAATGCTGCATATAGAACTTGGGTCAAGATCTTCATCTGATGTCAAGTGACATCTCTGTTATAACCAATAAAGTTCTGATTAGCCAATAAGGTAGACCTTGACAAATATGTGGCAGGACCGCCAATGAAAGGGCATTATGACAACTCACAGAAGGAGTACTTAGATTATTATTTAAAAATGAAAGAAATAATTTTTTTATTACTCAACAGACTTCTTTCTGTCTGTTCTATCAATGGCAAACTTTTTTCCAATTTGTCTTGCATAAAAAAGGATAATGTAATGTGGGTAATGGAAGATGATAAATTGGGAAGGCTCCCCACAGAGCTTAACAGAATCAAATAAAATAGAGATAGAATATGAACACTGGATCAGATTAGAATTTATAGACAAAGTAACTGCATAGAAAGAAGTGAATTGTTATCTTGTTTTGTGATTCTGAGACAGAAAGGTGGGAAGTTTACGATAATAAAATGCTGAAATACTGAGGGGCAGTACCAGAAGCTTGGGAGACTTTTCAGAGGAAAACTTATGACTCATAAAAGACAGCTGTCATTTTATTGCCAGCAGGTACCAAAGTGCCTACAACGTATTAGAAAATAGAAACCCAGGAATCTTCTAGGCCTACGAAAAATCATTAAAAACATTCATATTGATATGAAGGGAGAGTGAATGTGAATACATGGGTGGAAATGGAGGAGAAATTCTATAAAAAGAAGGGCTATAAAAATCACATATGTTGCTGACACCTACAGTAGCAGGTCATCAAGATCCTAGCACACATCTACTTGCAATTTCTCAGGACAAGCAGATCTGAAACAGAGACAGTGACTAAATCCTGATGACTTGCAGAGGTGGGACGGATAGAGAGGTTAATCAGCACCAGCTCCTGAAAGGTAGGATGAAACACATCCAAAATAAGCACATTCCTAAGAAAAATTCAGGAAGAGTGGGAAGCAACTTGAAAACTGATGCCTCTTGTCCTCCATGTCATTGCAAGCAATCCTGGACAGATTGCCTGGATACAGGTGTCTTAGGGCCAGAATGCTTGGCAGACTACTTACATGCATCTTGGTGCTTGTGGATATAAGATTGTGAGTCTGAGAGACAGAAATCAGTTATGATTCAACATAGATTAATCTCTTCTTCCTCAGAGGTATTTCATTGACCTACATTGTTGCTACAGTGTTGCAACATCATTTCCTCCATGGTAATTTGGCAGTCATTATGTTTTAAGGAGTCTCTAAAAGATACGTATACTGCAATAAGCAATTCAACATTCATTCATGTAATTATAATGTGCGAGATGAAATGCCCTATTTGTCAAAATAAAAGGTCATCTCCAGTGCCGAAGTACAAAAGAAAGCCTGCACTTCTAGGACTGGGTTCATCCCATCCTGACACAATGACTGTAACCACCAGAGGACAGAACTGAATCTCCCCCCCTGCCCCCTGATGTCTTTCAGTAACATTGTATATAACTGAATTTAGCTATCTAAATGTAGGAAAGCAATTAAAATGCCTAAACACACATTTGTAGACCTATGGTGAGGGGAGGGCAGGGGAGGAGGAGCTGCTGTCCTATGGAGGACTGTGCCCTGGGCGCTGCTCCAGTACTGCTGGGTTCAAGGGCTGCTGACCCTGGCTGCCCCTGGACCTGCCCCTCTCCTGACCATGAGGGAGATGTGGGGACTGAAAACACAATGAGATATTGCAGTTTACAAAATGATGGCTCCCAACCATAAATTGCCATCTGAAACAAAACAGTGGCCCTGTGCGCATAGTGGGAAGGGAATTCCCATGCTGGCATACTTCTGGGTAAACGGGAAGGGGCAGCTGGTCCTGCTGACCAATCACAGGGTGCTCTGTGACCATGTGGTGTATTTACATTTACAAAATGGCGACAAATGCCCAAAGGCAGAAAGGAGTGGAGTAAATAGACCATGTAACTGGAAGAGGGGAGGGACTTCTGGGGCAAGGGGGTCACATGATAGCCAGAAGGGGCGTGGCTTCCCCAGGAAGTTGGCTGTGAGGACACCCATGACTTCTTCTCTTGGAGCACCCTTGTCTTTACACTGGTCCTCGAAAGCCGCCCATGTGCCATTCAGCGAGGCTGTCTTTGGGAAAAAATTGCCAGTAGCTGGCTAACAGACAGAAGAAAGAGAAACTGAGTTTTCCTTCCCTTTGGTGTATATGAGGTTTGGTCTCTCTCTTTAGCTACAGAGTTTCATAAATCTTGTAGTAATTTACTTATCTGGCCACTCTTAAACTTCAGCCTTCAGATTTGACTGAAATGGGCAAACGTACTCAAACCATTTACTGGCAGATGGGCAGAGTAAAGACAGACAGAATGGTTGTCTGTCTTTGTTTTGTTTGGCATTGAGGCTAGCAGAGGTTAAGTTAAGATATGAAGAGCCAGAGGTGAGCAGCTTCTGCATGTCACCTGATTGTTTGTGTGAATGTGCCAAATATAACCTAATGTGGGAAATAAGGCAGAGACAGTGAAAATGGACAAGAGCACATAGCTGAACTGAATTCAATTTATAATTTCTGTTAACATTGGATAACAGGATGATATGCAGAAGTTAGCTAGGCTATATCCTTCTCTAGCTCTAGATGCAGCAAAAGTTGGCTGCTGGAGGAGGGTAGATGTTCAATACCTGTTTGCTATGGATCTCCAGACAGGTTACAAACTGCAGTAACTATATTTTTATATAAAGCTGCCTTCTTACCTGATATACGTAGGGAAGTTAAGCAGGTCACTAACATGTAGTAAGGAAAAGCTACAGCAGTGAAACTTGTTCATCTTTGGAGTCTTCCTTCAACAAAGTATAAAGAATGTCAGAAATGGGAAAGAAGCCGAGGAATTCCTGATTGCCAGCCCTATGCATGTTCCCCTGATTGGAGTAGAGGATTTCTTTTATGTTCAGGGACACGTTAAAACATGTATCGCGCTATGTTTTAACACAGCTCTTGGATTCACATGTTTTCATTTCATTTTGGAAGTAAATATTGTGACAGTTATTTCTGCCAATATTGCACATCTGCAAGTGGAATGAACAGACGTGTATGTCACAGATGATTGAATGGATAACCATCCTGGAGGATTCTAATAAGAGTTTAGGAACAGAGTAGCAGAAAAGGCATTGAAGGTGGCTGAGATGAAAGATGCAGCCTCTGTTTTTTGCTCTCCACATCAATGTACTTTTACCAGCTACTTGCAGTATATTTAGGGCATGTCATATGTACCTGCTCTCCACCAGGACTGCCTTGGGTTTTTGTTTCTTGCTTTCAGGGATTCACATTTTATCTCTCTAGTAGACTGGAGACAGTGGTAGAATAGTGAAGTCATGCTAGAGAATGAAAACACGGTCCTCAGCTTTGGTCCAGACTTTTGAAAAGAACTGTCTGCTCTAAAGTGGCATAACTGCTGTTATCTACCAGGTTGCTAAGGCTAAGAAGTAATCACATTTTAATGTGAAACCTGTGGTTGAGGTGGATTTTCAACACGCTTTCTTTCTTGTCAAACCATTCAGAGGTAATAGAGTCTTCTCCGTCCTGTTTGTCTAATTCAAGAGGGAGATGTGCATATCAGTATTTTGGAAATAATGGGGGATAGATGAAGTCCTTCTTACCTTTTTGCCTTCTTTTGCACCATTGGTGCAGTTGCAGTAAAAAAGACTTGGCTTTGTGCTGCTAACTTCCCAAGTTCTCTAGAGAGATGAACACCAGAGCGAAGGGAAGTTCTCGGCCACCAGCAGAAAGCTACAGGCAGCCAAATGCCTGCAGCTGCTCAGCTGCTGCTCCACCTGTCAGCGTCTTTATGGATGGAGTAAAAGTTGTCAGTTCAGCATGAAAAGAAAAAGAAAAGGCAGAGCTGGCAGTATACTAAAATGATTGCTTTTGAACACTGATGAGCTGTGCTGGAATCACTTTTTTGTTTCTAATAAGACACAGAGGTTCCCTGTTTGACTTTTCTTACTCCCCTTAACTGAAAACCAAGGCTTCATTAAAATAGAAGATCCACTGATTCTTTATAGGCGTGAGAACAGATTTCTGATTCATTTTGTATGTTGCTGCACCAATTCAGTCTGTCTTCAGTTTGCCTGAATACTTAAGTGATTCCAGGTTTGTCATTACAGTCTAAACAAACCCCAGGAAAAAGCAATCAAAGTAAAGTTTAAGAATAGGAGGAGGAGAGAAAGGAAAATGTCTCTTTTTCATGCTGATGTTAGTATACCGACAGCAACAGTTTTGTAATCTTTTGTGAAACCATTGCCATCTGGCATTTATTATTTTCTTTACAATCCCTGATCATTGTGACATAAGGATATCTATGCTGTGGACAGCTGTGTAGCGAAGAGATGTGCAACATAAGCCTATTAGGATACTTGAAGAACTGTGTCTGTATAAAGCTCTCCAGATCAAATTATCTCTTATGCAGATCTGTGCTGCCAGGGTTAGACTTTTTTCGGTAAGTTGTCTCTTCATTGCAATTCGCTAAACTTTGGATTTCAACTTTTTTTAAAGCCTTCATTTCTTGTGAAAAAACTTAAATAGAAATGCTACAGAACGTCACAGAAAAAAACATATGAAAAGAACCTTACATTTTTAAGCCAGTCCTGTAGGGTTTATTGAGATCAAATTCATGAGTTTCCTAGCTGAAGTTGATAATTACTGAGCATAAAACTGGGCAAGCTCAAAGTTGATCCTATATGTATGCAATATGTGTAAATAAGATATTCAGAAGCACAATAATGTGTGTGCTGTAGTTGAGATTACCCAGTATGTAGACTATGTATGTACATATAGTATGTAGTAGTATGTATATTGTGTAGTTGTGTTAAGGCTCTGGTGTACTGAGGCTTTAAGTGCACAGATGTACAACATGCTGTTGCCTTCTGTCAAGCAGATGTTAGTGATGTGGTAGTACGTGTGGTAGCAAATTCATGTTTCCTTGTCACTTGAACAAAAAGCAAGAGCTATGGGAAGGAATGATGAAGAGAAGGAATCTAGCAGTTAGTTAATCCTGTCTTAATTTGACAGGATGGCATAACTGAGATGAGAAATACTGTCTCTGCTCTGGATAGCTGTGAAATTCCGCATTATTAAGTTGTGGAAGACAGAATAAACTAGAATTATTAAACAGGTTCCAGGTTTGAACTCTTTCAGGGTTTCAATGGCAAGGAAGGTTAACATCAAGCGAGCATCATATTTGCATCAAATTGGCCCTTGCAACTCCTACTATACAGAAACAATTCTGCAAGGGCAATAATGTTAGTCACCAAGTTCTTTTCCTCAAATAACTTATGTGAAAAGACATAAAAAAGCAGAGAAATGTGGTTGTCATCCACTATGATAACACTGTATGCTAACAAACAGCATACTACTTTGAAGCAATGCTATAGGGTTACTGTTAGCCTGCTTAGCTTAAAAAGTCGATACGCTTTTAAAAGATACCGTCAGTGTAGAGAGAAATAATGAAAATAAATGATACAGTTCATAACTATTCAATGTGGACGGAGTGTTGATAAAAAACAATCTCTCTGGATTAACACCCAGTAATGAAGCATGTGCTATTGGAGTGCCTGGAACTATTATGGATATTGATATGCGTGAAATTATTCAAAATGGCTCAACATCCTATGAATAAATATGATGTGGTAGAGGATACTGGAAGTTGTGCAAGTGTTATGAACAGCCTAGTGTCGCCGTTCAAAACTGTAAAAGACATTTGGAAAAGTTAGTAGTAAGCATATTCCTGTTTAGCCCTATTGCATACTGATTCACCTTTAAATCATAAACACTGGAGCAAAGACAAATATTTCCTATTTTTTAATGCAGAGAATTGTCTTTATCCTGTGGAAATAAACAGAACACATGGTGACTGAAATAAAACCAAAGGCAGATGTGTATATCAAAAAACATGATTTTTTTCAGGGTATTCATTAACTACACACTTCCCCATCAGAAGTATCCCCCTCTCCCTGCCCCCCCAAGTCTCTGTACCATATTTCAGTGCTTGTAAGAAATTTCTCTGAAATTGCTATTCCTGTAAAAACTGTACTGGGAAGAAAGCTCTTGATACAGTTCAAAGTAAATTGCTATTATTGCTCAATGTCTCTTTCCAAAGAAATGATATTGGCTGGATAAATGTTCTTTTGTATCAGATGCTTTGTGTGAATCAGAACAAAAGTCCTCTAGCTCTCCAAAATTGCGGTCATTTGAAACACCAGCGTAAAATCAATTGCCAGTACTTCACAGCTTCTCCCTGGACCCCATTAGGATAGTGGTATGTTTGGAGTTCTGGCTTTCGGAGCTGGGTTCCATTTCTCACTGCCTCCTTGGATTTTACTTTCGTTTTATACATCTCTTTTCAAGCAGTTTACTTTTGCTGCCCTTTATTTTCTGGGGCTGACAGTCTCTTCTGAAACTTTCAACCAAACAACTGAACTTCTTATCATTGCCCCCGGAAACACAGTTCACCAGTTTGGGTTTGGCACTGTATATCACTGACCTCAGCCAATGTTCCCAGTGCTGACATTATGTCTATACACAGTCATTCAGTGGCCTTGATGGTTTCCTGCTGGCCTCCACACTTGTCAGTGGTCATGACATGTTCCTTGAAAATGTTTTCTGTGTAGATTTAAGTTCCTGATTCCTTCAAACAAAACATAGCGTGTGTTCTCCCTACAGCTTGTATCTATGGACTTGTAACAAAATCTGATACTAGGGAAAAGAAGGGATTACTTTACTGTGTTATCTTGCAGGCTTCACTTCAGGTTACCTGAGGAAAGAGGTTCACTTTATAACTCCTGAGCTCTCTGAATAAAATTTTCCTGAGGTTGGGCTATTCTCTGTCTGGGGTGTCTGCAAGGTGCATTTTCAAAGCGGATGCTGATGTCAATATAAAATTGCAGCTTTACATCTCTACGTGGAAAAGTGACTTTGAAAAAGGAAGACTTCAAGACATGAATGATGACACATCTGTCCCTCAGACTAGTTGTCTATCAGCTGACATAAAAGCAGCCCATTAGCACTGCTCTTAAAATTGATTTCAGAGCAGGGTTGCAAAATCACAGTGGCAATTTAATTAATGTTATGGAAATAGTTGAAAAAATGCCTGTGAATATTTTGATTGCTTCTGAAATAGAAACAGTGTGGCATCATAACTAATCTGTTGTAGCTGATACACAGACTCAGTGCAACAGCTGTACAGGTGAAAATAATTTTAATAACAATGGAGGGAGGGAAAATAGGGAAGAGCTTGCTAGGGGTAAGTGGTACTAAACTTCATTAGTAAAGCTGCAGCTGTTGCCCTGCTGCAGGAAACATGTCTTAGAGCATGAGTTATAAATTATGGTATAATCTACAAATTACATTCTCTCTCTATATGTAAACACATAGTATAAACTATAGTGTGTAAAACTATTAGAGGACTTTTTCTGGAGCTAAAATTGATCCATTCTCCACTTCATTTTGTGGAGTATAATTTTCTGCTGATGTCCATGAATATGAAAGATATTTTGAAATCATGGAAGGAATCAATAGGAATTAGGTAGTTATCTACAATAATGCCAGAATTTGCCCCTAGATTACCTTGTTTATGTTTGCTTTGTAGTGCAAATAGGGAAAACAAAAAATTATCCAGATGCAATTTTTCCTAAGTATCACTTTGTAATAACACTTGCTGAAGTCCTGAATCTCTAATCATTATCGCATATGACTTCTTGTGAAGAAAAGATATTAAGCTTCTGCCTTAAAAAGAGAAGGAAAGATGTACCTGTGAAAACCAATCAGTATGTAAAAAGGAAACTTTATAATTAGCTCTGCTTGTATTCTAGACACTAAGTAATTTGGTCCCATTATTAATTTACTTACCTATTCAAACTTCAGCTTTTATTGGCTTTGATAGAATTCTTTAGCTGAGATTTATAATTGGAGAGACAGACGATTCCTTAGACTAAATAAGGATTGATTATTATTGGTAGTTAATTTGATTTAGCACCAGTTCAATACTGAGAGTCACTGCCCTGATGTATTTCTAGTTTAATTTAATATTTATAGAAAGTAGGGCTGGAAGGGACTTCAAAAGGTCATCTAGTTCATCACCCTGTACTAAGACAGGAACAATATACCCACGTCATCAGTATTAATAGTAACAGCTTTGATGTAATATTTTCTTTATTTCTCAGTGTTGTGTTAAGACTTGTACAATTTGCATTAAATCTCAGTATTTGTAATAAACCACATTGATTCAACCTTTTATATTTCAAGCAGTCAGTCTAAAACCTAAACTTGCCCTCCTGCCCTTCTGATCTTCACATGGAGTCCTGGCTTCTCCTGCTAATCATAGGAGTGTTTTTAGAAAAAAAAAAGGATAAATAACTGCTTATAATTCTGCCTCTCTTCAGAAAAATAGAATCAGCAAAATAAGTCAGATATCTCCTCACCTAATCTTGTCAACCCTTAAAACAGGGATGTAGATAGCCTCCTTCTTAGAATAGGCTGATGGGGGTCAGCCCGGGGTATCTTTACTCAAATTATCCCATTTTGTTCTCAAGGCCAATTTTGCTGCATCCTTTTCTCCCATTTTTCACCTATTTAAATTTTGTCTCTGTGTGTGTGTGGGTGCCGTTGAAGTTGCTGCTAATGTAGTGCCTTACATAGTGTTCAGTAACTGTGCAGGTATGGGGGACTGCAGGTTTTTTTTGCACGTAGTTTAGAGGCAGTATCTTGCAACTGTACATGTTATAAGCTTATACACAATAAGGTTTATATGCTACACTACAGGTGTTTTAGAAGAGGATGTAGAATACAGTCTTGAATAATCTTGACGTTTGAACTCAGAGTCAAATTCCTTTGGAGACCTTTGAGCTGCACTTCGTCAAGGTGAAACACAAGGTGTTGGTGTGGGGTTTTCTGTGTGTGTATCTCTTAATTTTACATCAAGAATGAAATTTGTTTTAGAGTACGAGATAAAAAACGGAGCAAGGATTTATGTAGCTCATGAAAATCACTGAATGGATAATCTTTGGCTACCACAAAGAATTACTACCACAAAGAATTCCAGTGGACAGCACTTTGTCACAGCAATGGCTGTAGTTGTAACTGCCCATTTTGTTTTGGATACACTTAGTACAATATTCTCTTTGTGTCAATAAGGTTTTTCAAGAGTGACTTTTCTGGGAAAACCTTATTTTACAAATATTAATTGGGCAGCAGTTAAAGTTTGAGGAACTTTGCTTCCTGGTCATTGAGGCACTTGGAGAGAGAGAGAACTGCATTGCTGCTTGGCTTTTTATGAAATGGAACTGAAGTACAAGGTGTTAAAGGACCAAATTTTCAAACTCTGTCCTGTCTTATGTTAGGCATATTCTGCATCCAAGATTAGGAATCCAGTGAATCTAGTATTCACAGAAAAGCAGAGTTACAGGTGCATAATTTCTTCTTTTTAATAAATTTGAAATAAAAATGTACATAATCAGGTGTTTTATTAGGTTCATATTTAATGTGATTTTATGTAGGTTTCTATGTTATATTAGCAGCTAAGGTACCTTGTTAATGAGGCCAAAATCATGTATCAAACTCAAAGAACGTGTACATCAAAAACATAGCAACAAAAATTAAAAAGGTCAGTTCCCCCAGTTTCTTTTTTAAGTCTGTTTAAAAAACCCTCTTCTTCTGTTCTGTGTTTCTTTATTATAGATGTAGAGATAATCTAACAAAAAAGTTCTAGTTCTATTCTGCCTTTATTACACATGTGGAGATAATTAGACTTTGCTGACAATAGAAGGACTTTGTGACACTTGTGGGTATAGAATCATGGAATCATTAAGGTTGGAAAAGACCTCTAAGATCATCAAGTCCAACTGTTAACCCAACACCACCATGCCCACTAAACCATGTACCTAAGCACCTCATCTACACATCTTTTAAATACTTCCAGGGATGGCGACTCCGCCACTTCCCTGGGCAGCCTGTTCCAAGGCCTGACCACTCTTTCAGTAAAGAAGTTTTTCCTAACGTCCAGTCTAAACCTCCCTTGGCGCAACTTGAGGCCATTTCCTCTCGTCCTATCGCTAGTTACTTGGGAGAAGAGACCAACCCCCACCTCGCTACAACCTCCTTTCAGGTAGTTGTAGAGCGCGATGAGGTCTCCCCTCAGCCTCCTCTTCTCCAGGCTAAACAGCCCCAGTTCCCTCAGCCATTCCTCATAAGGCTTGTTCTCTAGACCCTTCACCAGCTTCGTTGCCCTTCTCTGGACATGCTCCAGCACCTCAGTGTCCTTCTTGTAGTGAGGGGCCCAAAACTGAACACAGTATTCAAGGTGCGGCCTCACCAGGGCCGAGTTTGTGTCTGATTGGTATACATTAATAAACAGAATTAAGTTACTCATGGAACTCATTGGATAGATAAGCTTTGGTTACTACAAGGAATTACTGCATTTCAGATGATGATGCAGAGACTCAGCTAGCACAAGCTGTAATGATAAATGTCTAGGTTGTCCATCATGTTTTGTTGTGTGCACTGAGTAAGGCTTCCTACCAGACTTGTGATCTGCATAGGTTGATGCATCCCAGTTGCACAACACATAAGAAGTCCTATTAATCTCATTAATTCCATACATCTGATTTAATCTGTGGTATGCTATAAACCTTGTGATACTACTGTCTTAACCTTGTAAATATTACATTGCCACCAAAAGTTTCTGATGTGTGGATTTTGAGGGTTGAAACTCAGGGTATAGTCCGACAAGGAGAGAAGGTTTTGGGGGCTGTCTCTGAAGATGTAAGAATAGGTGTTGTTATTACCATTGTTTTGGTTATTAGTTTAAAAAATTAATATGAGAGTTTTTTCCTCCCATTTTTTTATAGAAACATTTGGCTTATGAAAAGAAATAAGGAAGTGATCCAGGGTCTCCTCAAGAAAATGAAGACTGGAAAGGCTTCCTTGTGAAGTCTGCTTGATTCCTGCTTCTGTAGCTTCTTGCAGTAAAGACTAAGAGCATTAGAGGTTTACACTTTCAAAGTTATTGGAAACTATGTGGATATCTAATTGTCTAAGATCTATCATGAAGATACAGGTATTATTTATTAACTGTTAAACTTGCTGTGTCTTACTAATTCTAACTCAAAATGAGAAGACTTACAGAATTTAAGGCAAAAGGGAAGAGAGCGCCTCTTTTTTCATGAGCAATCCTAACAACATCAATGCATGCAAAATTTAAACTGAGATTAAGCATATATGAAGTTAGGAGAGATGTTTTGGTCAGGAACCCATCAAGTATTTTTGGGAGATTTGGATGTGAATTTGGTCCTTTCTACAGCCCATATTAGGGCTTCGTCAGACTGAGTGCTGACCTTGAAGCTGTCCCTGATATCTGCATCCCCAAAGTACAGAAATATTTGAGATATGAATTTGAAACCAAAACTAAGGCATAACCGAAGGCAGAACTTCCTTTGACTTGTGGAGTATAAAGCACTTTCCTTAGAAGTGATGAAACATGAAAAGTCATTTCCTTCTGTTGCAGCTGAAACAGAAACTCCTCAGCTCTGCTTTTGTCAATAATTCTATCACAGCACATCATAAATAAGTAAAACAACAACAAAAAAGTTCCATATGAGGGAAAAAATGAGAGAACAAGTAACACCTGACAACTATAGTCATGCTGCTGATTGAACTTCAGAAAGAAATGTTGCTATTAGAGTGGTGAGAACCTGCATGAGATAGGATTGAACTCTTCTGTTGAGCTAAATAAAGAACAGTAAAAAAAAAAAAAAAAGATTAAATTACATACTTCACTGAGAGGGGCTGAGAAGCATACTGTTATTATCTGGAGTTTTTTAGAGTGTTCTCAAACCTTTATAGTTGAGGAGGGGTAAAGACTTCTCTTAATAGACTTATTTTGAGGAATTTAACTTATTCACTCAAACAGAGCATTTAATCTTCATTTTTTGAAGACTGATTGACTTCTTTGATTCTTTCTGTATAGGAGTAGCTGCGGTCCTGCAAGAATATTTTTGACATGCTGTATTTTAAGGACCTCAGCAGTAATGAAAAATATGTTTATCTTATGAAAAATGTATGTATTTATCACATGATTTACAAATAAGAAAAAAACCCCAAACTTTCTTAAATCTGATACACTCTGCATTGTACACTCAATTACTAAGTTTTATTATTTTTCAGTGTAATCACATGTTGTTAACTGGCTCTGAATATTCCTGCTAATGATAATGTAAATTCATGAGCTGTAATCAGCTATACAGTAATTTTGTTCAGATCACTCTCAATGAATTTTTATGAAGAAAAATCATAATTACAGTAATGAGCATTTTAATGCTCAGCCAAATTTATCTGGTATGATAACTTGTGACAAGTCCTGTGACAGTGGTGGTGTTATGCTGGCGATTAATTTATTCCTTAATGATTAGCAGCCTGGTCAATCTTTTGTGGGTATTCTTCGAATGGAAGTAGTTAGCAGTGTAGGCATCTCTATGATTAACATGGTAGCATTTTATTGTTCTCTGTAGAAAGATAGATCAAGCTGTAGGCGTTGTAGTAGTACTGGGTAGGTACAACCAGTTCACCAACTGCCCTATCCCCAAAGCTGGTAACTAAACTTGTAAACTATTTGGGTAGATAAGCTGTATGCTATTATTGTTCTTACCTGATGGCTAAGCCTTTGAAGGCTGAGCATCTGGTATATATCTGTTCTGTAGTGCTTGTTACATAACATCTGTTTACGAACTTGCTATGTATGTGTTTATTAATAGTTATATTGCTTGTGCCTTATGTTGCTTTCAGGTGGGCAGATTCGGGATGCTTGTATTAGAGTTGGAGGTGGCTAGTTGCAAGCAATGGTAAAGTCTGTGTATTCTTTTCCTCTGAGCAAATGGAAGGCAGCTGATACAATAATGCACAAGATTTCACTGCCATATGGGAAGTGTTTGCATGATGTTTCTTTGATGAAGAAAGATCAGATCTGAAGCTTGGTAACTTTGGTATACCGTTTGGCTCTGTTGCACTTTATTTGGTGGTATTTATTTCTGTTCATATCAATGCTTCAGGCAGGGAACATATCTTACTCTATAAAATGCCTGTCACTCCCTAATAATATTGAGGGTCAAGTCTGCTTTCCCTTATTTCACAAGTACTTGTGGAAGTTAATAATGAAGATTCAGCAAAATCAAGACTACAACAGAACGTGGAATATACATAAGAACACAGGTGATTATAAAAGTAAAGGCTTTGTTTGCCTGTTTGTTTAACCACTGCCTGATTAACCTTTTAATCTATTCCTGAATAACAGTTGACTGTAAAAAGTATATCAGAAGGGCAGTTTCTGATTGTTCTGATCAAAAGTGGAAGTTTGTAATTCAGAAAGGGAAGTCCAGCAAGTCATCTAGGTTCCTAGCTTGCCAGTAAACTGCTAATTTCTGTTTCCTTCACTTATATTCATGCTGACTATGATCTGTGTTTGGTTAGAAGTGTTTGTTCCATTATTCTAATTTTCCCTCTTCATGTGGTGGGAAGTGATCTTTGAAATGGAGACTTTTCAAATAGAGGACTTCAGTGCAACTCTGTAGACTTATGATACATATTTTTTTGCAGAAAATGTTATGTCAGATTTATCCACTCCTCCTTATGTCTGCTTTGAACCAATCATTGCTGTTCTCGAGTGCTTACATCTTTTGTCTGTGCTTCCACAGAGTCTAAGCCTGTAGGCCTGTAGTACAGTATCACCATTGCTAGTAACAGGCTACAGGCTTTGTACTAAGTTTGGAAGGCCTCAGGAGTGAGATTTCTCAGGCTTGCTCTGTCTGAACTTCTCTTGAGATATCTGGAGCTGTGTTTTACGTGGCTAGGTCTAACAGCAGTTTTTGTTTTGGTTAAGCCTACTTTGTTTCACTTCTACTTATCTTTGTACAATACAGCCACAGGTTTGTACAGATAACAATAACAAGCACTTACTCTGTGTAGAGTGAGATGTTCACAACTCTAACATAATGATCATAGAATCATAGAATCATAG
>NW_009197958.1:0-261 GCF_000690835.1 Fulmarus glacialis
GCAGAATCACATCACACCCCATAAGTTTTTTTTCCTCCCCTTGGCCCTTGAGTTATGCTCTGAACCGCGTTTTTTAAAGGGTTTTTTTTTTTAAAGCTGCTTTGTATTAAATGAATAAAATATGTTCATGTCCCGTCGGGTCCCTGTTTGCTTCCATTATGCACCTTTATAAAAAGGAGTTAATCATATAATGGGTTGCCACTGGCTTTTTGCAGTTTATCGCATTCCCAAAAGGAGTTCTACATCCTCAGCTCATTGGAT
>NW_009197958.1:274-1113 GCF_000690835.1 Fulmarus glacialis
AGGAAAAGTGCGGGGAGGGGGGGGGGAGGAGGGGGGGGTTGAAGGCAGAGATCCTGTCACCTTTTAAACAGCTTTCGAAAACCCAGTAAGAATCGTAGTCTGCGTTTATCTTATGCTTGCAGAGATGCTTCTAGCTTTGCCCGGTATGAAAGTCTCACTGCTTTAATTTGTTCTGCTGTAGATGCACAACATCTATTCAGCACCAGGAATATTTTCAGGTGCGTTTGTAACAGATAAGTATTTCCGAAGTGTAAAACTCTGCTAGTGTTTAAAGAAAAAGGAGCATTTGGAAAAGGGTTTGATTCCCTACTTTTCCTGTTTGCTAGGGAAAAAAAAAGTGTTCTTAATTATGACTTGGGGAACGGGGGGGGTGCTTGGAAAGCTCTTCCAGAAAAGTAATTCTAAACAGTGAAAAAAGGGGGGGGAGGCGAGGAAGCTTTATGATGTTTTATTTTAATAATCCTTTGCAGGCATGTGAGCCGTTCTCTGAAAAAAAAAGTTTCAGGAAAAAGGCACGAACAATACAGCCTTTAAAACCAAATCTGCAAACTTCTGAGAATATGCCCTCTTATTGAATACACCGGATTTCTCTCCCTAGCAAAGGGGAAGGTTTTGTTCGTTTGGACAGTCTTTGAATACTGTTCTAAAACTTCTTTCAAGTGGGAACTGAAGAGAGAAATGTTAAGTTCTGAGAGGAGACAATAAGTTAGCATCTTTGAACGGAGTCCCTTGCATGCAAATAAGGCTTTTGGCAATTTGGGCAAGTTTAATTGGAAGGTGGAAGCGTGTAAAGATAAGGCTATATGGAAACTGAATCGGTAAGGAGAACCCTCTGCTCG
>NW_009197959.1:0-326 GCF_000690835.1 Fulmarus glacialis
TTTTTTTGATGGAAAATTGGGTTTTGAACCGAGTAGTTTCATTTTGTCAACAGGGCTGTGCTTTCCACAAAAATCTTTGGTGGGGGATTTTTTTTTCCCCCTCTTTAGAGGAGCTGAATGCCTGAAAACCATACTGTTGTGTCTAAACCCTAAACCAACTCCCCGTGCTCCCCTTCCCCTCCGAGCTTGTTTTACATCAGAAATCTCTAGTGCGTGCCTGCAGCGTGGCTCTCCTATGGAGGCTCTGCAACAATCTCTCCATACCATATTGTACACCTCAAGGTGTTTTAGGAACCATCCTTAATCCCTTTAATGCATATTATGGC
>NW_009197959.1:375-665 GCF_000690835.1 Fulmarus glacialis
GCATCTCCACCTCCACTTTTTTATATTATAAAAAAGCCAGTAAGTGCGAGCAGTTTTCCTGAACTGCGGTAAATCCGAGTCGTGAACATCACTGGGCTGGGGTTTTGGTCCTGCCCCGTGGTTGCTCACTTCATGCCCATTGCTTTGGGATAAAGGAGTTCTTGCTCTGATTATGCCGCTATTTGCCAGCACATAATTCTGCACCGGGTTCTTTCAAGCCCACGAGTTAGCTTGTCCATAAAAGCGGCTCCGTTTGCCACTCACTGCACCTCGGACATCGGCCGTCGTCT
>NW_009197959.1:887-2519 GCF_000690835.1 Fulmarus glacialis
TTCTGCAGCGAAAGCATCCACCTGTTTTTAAGATGGACAGAGAGGGTTCTCCCAGCTCCCCTCCCCTTTGCTGGGACTCGCACCCGGCCCTTGGTGTGAGATGGGGGAGCGCCCGAATGTACGAGGGGACCGCGCGGGATGCCAGGCGGGACGGGGCGGAGGTCGAAGCGCGGGGGTCACCCGCCTGGCGCGGGAGCGTGCCCGGGAGCTTTCCAAAGCTGGGATGCCTGGGGTGGGTGCAGCGGCACCCTGTTTCCCTGGGAAGGCTCCACGTCCAGGGTTGTCAGCTACAGAGACCACGAGGGAAGGGGAAAACAGCTCTTTGGGTAGGAAAGTGCTTCGTAATAGAGTGGCTATTTCCCAGCGCTGCGCCTAAGCGCTCGGAGAACTGCGGACCCGGGGGATGAAATACTTAGCGGGAGCACCTTGCCAGGCGAGCGGTGTGGGTGAGGACAGGCAAGCGGTGACGCGAGAGGGACCCGGAGGGAGGGCAAGCGAGGGGCGCGATGCTTTTAAAGGGTTGGATTTCCGCCTGTGTTTTCTGCTTGCTTCGAGGTTTCGGCGTTTGCTAGTAGTGACCTATTTGAGCAGGTCCTGCGCAGTGTGACCCGCGGTGCTGAGACCCGTGCTGAAACATTCCTGCATAATACTGCGCCGACAGACACTTCTCTTCAACCAGAAGTGCCTGCCTTGCGCTGCCGCCTCCTATTCATTTACAGCTGCGATGGGTAGAGAAAGAAGCGCTCCTTCCCTTCTCCCTCGCCAGGCAAGGTGCCATTCACATGGACGTTTGCCCTGGTAAGAGAGCGTGGGCATGTCTCTGCTTCAAGCCGGCCTGCTCAGCCAGAGCCTTGAGAGAGGGCACGTGCTGGGCTCTTTAGGCAGAGACTTGGCACGCTCCTGGTTGAGGATTCATGTGGTGACAGTTCCGTCTGTGCAGAGCAGGCGGCTCCAGCACTCGCAGGGCTTTGAGGTGGCACCCGCAGCTGGGAGAAGAATCAGGTGGTGCCTTCAGAAAGTGGACCAGAGTTAACGTTGCAGGTTTGAAGGCATCTCCAGAGCTCTTGTCCTCTTGTAGCTCACCTTACAGGTCGCTGGCTGCCCGAACCCCCCTGGCATGAGCTCTCGGAGGTGCCACCCGAGTGTGTCTTTTGGGGTGTGTGCTGCTCGGTGTGTGCTGCTCCTTGCTCAGCCTCGCACTACCAGTCCTGCCGCGTCGTGCGGCCCTTCTGGCGATGAAGCATCCGCCGGCAGTACGGACCGGGCTCGCTCGTTGCCGGCGTTGGCCTCCGCTTCCCAACCCGATGGGCAGCGCGGGCACTCCTGGTGCGTGAGCGGGGCTGCGAGTAGGCAGAGCGCGCCAGGATCTTGGTGCTTGTTTTCCCTCTGCGTGTTCAGGAGGGGTCGAGATGTTGAACGCAATCAGTGGCAAAGAAAGTCTGTCAGCTCGGCTTGCTGGCTGAAAATCAACATTAAAGATCAAATTAAAAATGTATGTAGATTAAGAGCAAAACTAATGGCTTGACCTAGATAAAGCGAGTGCCTAGGACAGCAGCGCATTATCTGCTGAGTAAAATCTCAGTCAATTATAAATTCAGATTGCTTGAAACCCGTAATTACGATCCTCTCTGC
>NW_009197960.1:0-17631 GCF_000690835.1 Fulmarus glacialis
GACGGGACGGGCTGCCAGGGCCTGGCCTGCCGTCCTGGGGGGCCCTGCCACTCCCCGGGGAGCCCCCAGTGCCCTGACACACTTGGATTGTGGCAGAAATAAAGCTGGCGTGTGCAAACGTCAGCTGAAGACACAGCCAGGCTGTGCATGAAGTGGTAACCCGTGCGCTGCCAATGCTGTTGGGGCAGCTGGATCTGCAAGAGCCTATAACGTGAAATGTAGCATTCACTGAATTGGATACGGGGCTGCCCCCCTGCTCAGGCTGAGGTTAACGATCCTCCCCCTCTGACTCGGAGGCAGAGAAGCCCCTCCGGTGGGCCGCCTCCATTTCCTGGGCTCCTGCACTGCCGCACCCTGCCTCCCCCCCTCTGCCATCAAACCACGTGCGGGAGAGGCAGAGCAGGCCCTGAACCCGGGCAGCGAGAGCGGGCGGCTGCCAGACTCCTTTCTTTCCCCAGCAGTACCTGAGCCACCCCAGCCGGGACCCAGCATGATACGTGGTTTAGGCAGCGGATGGGCGTAAATCCCAATGGATGTGTCGTGCTTGTGCAATCACACATTGGAAGAACACCTGCGGCAAGACAGCGTAGCAAAATCTCAATGCTGACTGTTAGCTTTTTGTCTCTATTTAAATGAGACACCATGCTCATACTATGAAATGAATGTGGAAAAAGTGGTTGTCAGAGACAAGAATTTACCACCTTGTAGAAGTCCATGAGCTGGATGAAATAGAATTTATGTCCCTTTCTCTAGTGCTTTCTCCTCTGATTTTTCATCAAAACCCCAGGACTAGAGAGCTTAACAGAAACGTGAGACATCATTACACATTACGCACTGGTCGGAAAGGACCAAAGGGTTCAGCAATTGACACACAAATGTATTCAGGCACAGTGTACACAAATGTACATTTATTTATGTCTTGCATAGGAAAGGGGTATTGTTCATTAAACAGCAGATAAGTCACAAAAAATTTTATTCATAGCTTGTTTGGTTTTACTGTCTCAAAGGGGAGCCAGTGGTAGATGTGTCCTTTAAACTGTGCAGCTGAACTTTGTACTGTTCTTAAGACAGTTGTGCTGCAGTGAAACAGCAGAGTGCCTGAAACATCTCCAGAGCAAGTGAGCTGCCATCACTGGCCCAACTGATCGTTGCAGTCACTTCATGTTGGATAAAGGATTGGTGTTGAGGCATATAGATGAGGTGATTATAATTGGTTTTTTTCTGGCATACCCTCTTTAATAATTCAAAACCAAAAGTTTGAAAATGATCCTGTTTCTGTGTTAACAGTATTATCCAGCCAGTCAATACTCTGCATTTATTAAATCACTTCCTAGATTTCAGAAGTAACTGCAGCTGCCTTAATTTCGGTATGAAGTGTCTGCACCAAAACTGGATCAGCTATAAACAGCAAGAACATGTCTTGTCAGTGTGAAGAGAACAGTCATTTCCTCATAAACTTGATTTACCCTATAATGACCTGGGAGAAGCCAAGATAATAAGTGACAAATGTGGTTTAGGTCATGGGATTATAAACAGAGAGGTGAGCAAAGAATCTATGGCAATTTGACCGGCACTAGAAGCAGGATCTCTTAGTTCCATACTTGCATGTGGATTGACTTTTAGCCATATATTTTCAGTAGACAAAGGGGAATAAGAACAAATCTGGCTCTGCGTAGTACAGATCTTCAACACAAAGCAATATACAAAATATCTGAATAATATGAAAATGAAAGCAGGTGCTTCTTGCTCTTGATATTTTTTTAGTCATTCACCAATGTCAACAAAGAGCCATCTGGGACCCACGTAAGTCATGCCCTTGGGGTTTTGTTTATACGTTTTCCTGGTTTGCATTTGTCTTTCTATTCTTACAAATAAAGGAATGGTAATGTCTGTGGAAGGAGATCCTATAGGAACAAAAAATTAGAAATTACCTCATGGGTCATAGTCCAATTTACCTTACAAGCACGCCAACTATCATGCAAGATATTTGGAATGGGTCATGGAGTGGCTGGTGTTCTCACTACAGAACAACTCCAAGCCATTTACTTCTGATCTGTAGAATTAGACAAGAACTACAAATATAATATGCTACAGGAAGACAGCAAAAGACACAGAATTTTGCCAGTGTCCCAAGTCCCTGCAATAATAAAGGATGTTGTTGGATAAAGTTCTCAGAGATTCTAGGTGCTGAATCCTCACTCATTTTATAATGTGAATAAAACACACTACAGTGGTCTCTATATATCTAAATAAGGATAAAATAATTCCTCTTAAATCAACCACCAGATTTGGCTCAACAATGATCAAGATGTACCAGTAAGCCTCCTAACAGAATTTAGCATCACTAAAAGCACCACTGCAACCTCCTATACCCTGAATCCAACTCTGGCCAACATCTAACGCATCAGAAAACGATGAAGAAACCCAGAAGCTTAATTATGCATTTGGGTAGAACAGTCCCTACCTGGGTCCCACACACATTCAGTGGAAGTCCTGAAGCTTGAGATTACTACAACCCAAGTACAGTGAAAGTGAGCCTATCACTTTTCACCTTTGATAGTCCAAAATATTGGAAAGCCAACGATTCATACTGCAAACTTTATTTGCTGTTGTCAAGAATTCGCCTGCGTGACTATATAATTTATTTCATAAACTTGCCAAAATCTATCTTAGAACAATTTACATTTCTTGCCTGGGGTATGCTATTTGGAAGACCACTAGAATCTTTTTTTCCCTCCTAATCTAAATTTATTAATAATGAGTGAGTGTTCAGTCATATCTTTGAATCACACTTTTCAACCAGAAATTGGTCTTTTTGGAAACACTGAGATAAGACTATAAATTAGGCTTGTTAAAGAGAAAATCTATGCTGGAAAGCTATGAGACTATTGTTAAAAGCAGACAGACAGGTTTTCCAAATCTACCAAGAGAATTACACAACTGTTTTCTACAGAGAAGGTGTGGGATTTGAGTACTTTTTTTATGCTCTGAAAACTCTGAAAATTTTCTACATCCCTCTAAGGATGTACCTTCTCTTCACCACTTCTCTGAGGAACCTCATGTACATAGAGAAGGGGAGAGATAAGGAAAAATCCACAGAAATTTCCACAAGGGGAAATGCTTTGGGAAAGAGGCGCAATTACCTGTCACCATCTTCTGGTCCTGTTTTTGAATTCTGAAAGAACTTGCTATACTCTTTAATCTTTCTATGTCATGTAAATAGGTCATGAGCCTCTTGTGCCTGACTTTGGCATAAGCTGCAGAGGGAGGTCAAGTAGTCTGAGCTTTGAGATTTGGCCCTGACTCATTAACTTGAAGAAGGTCATCTGAGTGTCAGTTGGGCTGCCTCTGTGCTTAAAACTGGTCCGGAGTCCAATTCCTAATGGACCAAGATGTCTCATCATCCTGATGATTCTGTTTGTCTCCAGTTTCTCACTGGATTAATCTTATATGACCACAAGACCACACACTAATAAAGCTTCTAAGGACACGCCAGAAACACAGAAGGAGACAGGCGTATCTGTACAATTAGAAACCAGTAGACACTTAGATGATCTCTTACTGCAAGCTGATTTGTGAGCTATTAGTACCATCTCCCCTGGTCGTCCTACTGGGAGTTTCCGAGGAGCTGATTTGCAAAATGGGTCTTTCTACAGGGCATTCACCTACACCAGATGTCAGCTCAGAGGCTGACCCAACTGAAAGGACCTTTACTGTGATACAGCCCCAAATGTCCAGGTAGAAATAAGTTACAATAAGAAACTGGGTCATTCCTGCAGTCATATTCATGTGAGCAATTGTTATGCTCTGAGGTAGTGTCGTTACAGGAATGGACGATGTTCACAAGTAAGTGTTTGAAACTCTCTCCCCGGGAGAGTAGGTGCATCACTTCAGCTTCTCTCTTCTTCTCCCAGGGCCTCTGTTTGGTGTAACATGCATATATGCTGAAGTGTAAAACCCTTTCACATGGTCTATTCCGTTTTCCAATTGGCTTAAAAGAAAGGTCTTATTAAAAACACTGTAGGAGGTTTGAACTCCGTCAGGAAAAAAAAACCCGTGAGTTCAATTCACATTACTTTGCCCACTAGGCTCATTACAAACAGCAAGTTGAAACCTACAGCTTTCTGAATTCACCTGAGAAGCTAACATTGGAGCATAAGAAAGAAGGGCAGTACAGTTCTCTTGATAGGCCCAGGTACAGCTCTGTTAATGTCCTCAGGAGCTATTGTATCTATAGATAGAAGGAAGAATTTTCAAATGTAATGCCTAAAATTCAGGTGTCTGTATCTCTGCCAACTTTAAATACTACATTAAACATAGCTTTATGTGTCATGTGTCTAAATTTAGACACCCTAGTTTTAAAGATGAACTTATAAAGAGGACAATACATATCTAAGAGAAGACAGAAATGTTCACTTAGAGTACTTTCGACTTCTTAAAAATACTTTTTAAAGCATTGTGAAAGGCAATGGAAGTGTTCTTCCTACCTGCATATGAATAAGAATGTGGTAAGAATAGCATAATCGGAATTTAAGGGGGTGATCTTTATTTTCTTCTTAGGCCAATTTAGCAAAAGTAGCTTCTTGATTTACATAATATCACAAATAGCACTTCCTGGGCTGTTCACGTTAGAGAACAGGATAACCAGCAAATGGCTCCAATTACAGTCATCACAAAATAAAACAGCGTGCAGGCAGTAGTTTAAGATTCATCACAGCTTTGCACATTATGTGTTCACTCTCACTTGTACAAAGAAGATGGAAACTACTACCAAATCAGAACAGTGTACTTTACACTTCTTTTGTATGGCTGAAAATGCCTCATAAATACTCAGTTAAATAGTGGATAATTAGGCTCCATTGTTTTAATTCAGCATAACCAGTGCTGTTATATCACCTCAGCATAACTGGTCAACTGGTTTTGAATCAATGCAGTCACTGCTTAAAAAATGCAAATGAGAAAGCAGTCCCATCATGTGGAGCCAATTCAGAGTATTTTGATTATTATAAGCAGAGTAGATAGAAATGTTAAGTGTGAGATTTATCAGGGAAAAATCAAATCAAACAAATCAAATACAGGTCCATCCCTCCATCTGTGGGTGTGTGTCTGGAGAGGAGGTTTGAAAACTCTATTTTTGATATTTCTGTCTCATAAAAGGAAAATATGAGCCAAATACTGATCTCATCCATACTCTCACATCTTTACTGACTTGATCAAACTCTTCTGCAAAGTTTGCCAACAAAAAGCTGACATGCAAGACAAAACTTTAAGAAAATCAATGCCAAATAATTGCCCAAGCCATAAGAAAGAATAAACTTTCCCAGTGCACTATGTTCCACCAACATTGTGGAGAGTTGTAAGCCTAAAAGCCAAGGGAACTGAACAGCTCTTATTGTGTATAATATACTTTACATACCAGCAGGCAGCACAAATCATTTCTTCACTGCAGTTCAATAGCTAGTCATTCCTTTTCTTCTATATTCAATTCTGCACCAGAACCATGACTTAAATGCTATGGGGCTGTCAGTTAGTTGGCTAACCTTTCCTGGGCTGCCAAAGAGGATGCTTACAAATGAAGCTATTGTCCCAGTAAGCAAGCGTCTCCTGGTGGGACAGTATATGATACATTTTTAAGGACATGGCTGCAGCATAAAACATGCTGTATTTTACATCAGACATTGTCCCACTCGGATGGGTTTCTTTTTCATTGCTTTTAAGATGAAAGTATTGTTGGAAGACTAAAAAGTGGACACTATGTCAGAATGATAGGAGATCCAAGGTGTACCTTGCAGTATAACACTGTAGGTTTATGGATAATATCAGCCATAAATTGCAAGGGATACAGATAACCTAATTTAATTAAAGCAAGTCTAAAGGTATCCTGAATATTGATGGAGTTTATTTATTTGAGTGTACTTGCCCTAAAAACCTGGATTCCTTTTAATTCTATTTCAGGGAAGTTTTAAAAATTCCTCATCCACAGCTAAAAGTCTTCCAGTGTTTGAGGACAAGCAAAAAGCTATGACTTGACATATGTGCATGGTTTAACTGGTATCTCAGGTACAAGTCTAACACATGTGCTAACTTATTCTCAAATCAAAATGTTGAAATCTCCACAAAGGATACTCACTTAAAAGTCCGCATTTCTTTCAAAGAATGTTGGTTCCAAACATGTAAGCAAGGCCCAGGCACCCTGTCCCTATCTTCTTGGGATCCACAGAATCACCAAGAGTGATCTAGGTTCCACAAGTAACAACCCCTCCTTATAGTCTTAAAAGCAATTTTACCAAAAGACACTCTGGTAAAGAATATTCACCAATAAAAAAAACTATTGTCGAGATCTTTTTAAACTGGGAAATAAGGGCTGATCAATCTATTCAAGTAAAACAGATCATTATATACAAACACAGAGGATAGTGAACGTCTTATATTCAGCCAGTGCTGGAAGAAGCATATCAAACCACAGATTATGCTGCAAGAGTTCCGTGGTATCAGAGACAATTCAGCTCCTGTAAGCCAGTGGATACAGCACTTTTTCCCCCTTTGGGTTACACATAAGGCAGTCTCTTACACTGATACTATGAGAATATTTACTAAGTTTTATTTTATTGTAGAATGTTTTTCCGAATCATGAGGCACACCTACTGCAACTTTCAAACCATGCCTCTAAACCCAATGCATTTTCTTCTTAGGGCAGCTATTACTGCAGGCATACAGTAGTGATGTTGTGATTCTTGTTTTGTAAAACTAGATTAAAATATTTTTGCTAGTAAAATGCTCCTTTTTTTCTTCAGAATCTAACCTTGTCCCTTGCAGATAGACTGCTCACTTTAGATAGTCTGATGTTTACTTTCTCATCTAGAAGCACATGACATGACATGTAGAGGTTGCACCCGCTAGAGGTGATGAATAACCATCAGTGGGCTATGTTACGCAGCACATAACTCTTACCGGGAGGAGGCTGATGCCTAAAACTGAGTGCTGGTGGACCAAACTGCTGCTGAAAGGCACAGAGGGAAAGGGGAAAACTCTGTTTTGTAGGAAAAGAGTCATCAGCACACAACAGATACCAGGTCAAACCTCCAGGAGACTTAGTACCAGACTGTAGGCAGGGAAACATTAATTTCCTTATGTTCCCCAAGGCATATATGTAAGCATAGTGTTATATGGAGAAGCAGAAAATTGAGAGCTTGCAATTTGTTACCGGAAACAGAAGCAGCATTAGGAATACCACCATGTGCAATAACCCTAACCATGACAACATCTGGAAACTTCTAGAGGTACTTCTTCTAGTTCAATTTCTGTTCAACTTTCAGGTTGACTTTGTGGCTCAGTTTTTTCTGACTAATGATTTCTTGTGGTCCTCTCTGCCAACTATATGGAAAGACTACCTGAGATCTGTTGTTAAGGCACTGATTCCTTTCTTGACTATTTTCCTATTGCTTTATGGTGCTGAAAACTATACTGATAATAGTATCTGTCTTCTCTATTTCCCCACTGTTTATCTGGCAAAAATTTCTTAAAAATGTGTTCAGTTAAGATTATGGAAGCAAAGATTTTCTCTGCATCAACAAAAGGAGAAATTATTTTGTGATTATCCTCCACATATTTGATACCCTTTGATAAAATTAGTAGATGTATCTCTGAATTCTCATGAGAATATCAAAGAATTTAATAATGCAGCTACACGTGGGTTATAAAAGCCAACATATTCTTTCAATAGGTGTTGAAATAAATTTCATCCATTCTTCCAGTTACTTCCCAAACTTCTTAGCCATGTTCCACACAAATAACATTCAGCAAGTATCCACAGACACACCACAAGTTTATAGAGACCCTGGCTTATTCATGCTAATGGTCCAGGACAATTGTGATAGAGACATACACGTCCATTTGGTTAAGCATGAAATAAGACAAAAAAGGAAGAAATTTTTGAATAGACAACCTGTCTTTAATAATGAGTTTTCAGCATCAAATAGCAGCATATGAACACTCTTACTGACATTTTAGTTCAACATCTCAAATACGACAGACCAAAGACATAATTTGTTAACAGTTGGCAGTCTGGCACTGACTAGGGTCCAACTTTTACTGCAGTGTGCTCTGATTTTTTTCTTTATTCTTTCAGCTTATTTTGACTTCTACCTAGAAGAGCTTCGTCATTCGATAGTACACTACTGCAATTCCAGACTTACTCCTGATTGCATATTAAATAAACTACATACACAATTCAAAATATTTTAAAAATATTACTGTAACAAGAAAAAAAAAGGTAGAAATAAGTAATCTTAGGCAAAGCTTAACTCTTGTGCCTTAGCTTCCTTTCTCTTACAAGGATCAGTGTTTTTGTCAGACTTCCCATTGTGTCCAGCTAGATTCAGTTTTGTACTTGCACTTGAATTATTTGTGGTAATGTTTCTCCTCAAATGTTTCAAGATGTCTCACCTTGATTTTGTAGCAACCTATAGGTCTTTCACAAATAACTGATAGTGGGATGTTACCATTCTTTTTTTTCCTACTGAAATTAAAATTTAAACAATATCCCAAACAGAATAGTAGGATTAGAAAGTTAAATGAGAATAGAGATGACAATCCTGAATTAGGGATTGAGACCATTTATTAACTCACTCTCCTAGGCAAGCAGAAAAGATCAGGCAAACAATTTCTCATGGGGGTTGGACATGGCTGGACAGGCTTCACCATGATATCTCAATATGTCCCCATAGGTGTGGAAGACCTAGGGGACTTCAGAGTTTCTAAAGATTCTCCTGCAGACTAAAAAAACACCTTTATCTTTCATTAGAAATCAAAGGGGAAGGAGTAAAGATAAAGTTCAAAACTAAGCAGCAAAAGGAAATACAGGACACAAAAAGGATAACATTTCTTTCCTTCAGAAGCCACATTTTTTGAACATTAGAGGGTGTTGGAAATTACCCTTCTAAGTCCTGAATTTGCCTTGTCACAAATTTACTGTCCAAGCAGTTCTCAGAGATCCTAGCAGTGTCATGGGTTCTTACACTTAAGCAGTAAAGAATAATAAAGCCAAGTGCAGATGAGATAAACATGAGTCATAAATTCCGGATTTGCCACTGTGGTGGTATATTGCTTTTATGACTGAGATCCAGGTAACTTTAAGCCAGGTCGCTTCAATTTAGTTTGTGGAAGAAAGACTGTGAAAAAGATTATTAACCTATTTTTCTATACTGATAAATGAAACGGCTTTGAATCAACAAGTTTAGGATACTTTGATTTGATTTTTTTTCATTTTACAGGGAGGGAGTAAAGAACACCGCCACTGATATGGAGTGAGGTGGATCAATACAAAAGAGTAGGCCAGGTCCATTAAATGCTTGAGGTTCAAATATCTATGCTTGAAATATCAAGGAGCACCACAAGAGTGAATGATACAGTGAACGCATCAATTAAAATGTTTTGGTTTTATCAAGTGGTGGCAAGACATCAGTACTCTTTTCATTCTTTCACTATGCATGCTTGATTTGTGTTATCTTTTTTACTGGGTGTACCTTGTATTTGTTTTTTAATGAGAGATCTTAAGAAACGCACATGAAAACTAAGTAGCATGAAAACACCTCTCTATACTCCAGAGAATGCAGGCTCAATACACTATGAAGGCCCCCTCACAAGTCTGTTAACCAAGAAAATTTTTTGGCTGGTGGGAGTAAAATGCTTGAGTAAAACCACCCCAAACTTTTGTATATTGGCCCAACCTGTGCACGCTAAGACTATGTTATCTACTGACATACAGAGAAACTAGGGGACACCTGGACTAGTCAGTCTTGCTAAAACCCATTGGTCTTGGTCATCAGCCCTTTCTTTCAATGGAAAGCTCCAAGTCATCAAAAATCCTCCTTAGTGACCTACTGCATGGTGTGGTGTATTGTTCCCTCTGAGGGAATTATTGCTCTCTTTCTGCAGTTCATTTCCCATCTTGGGAAACTTCAACAGTTATCTGCTTTAATGCAATATATTTTCCCCATCCTCCATCAAAAATACAATGTTCACAAATACACTTGAATAGCAATTCTTTGAATGTTACATCACTATGAATATACCAGATTTAGAAAGTCATTATAGAGGGAGTTCCCAGTGTGGTGATACAGTACAGTGTGAGTGATACAAGTAAAAAAGTTTCTATTTTAGTAATCCACAAAAATCAGACATCAGCTCAATGAAGTCACACTCTGCCTAACTCAGGCAATACCAAGGATGTGCATACGTCCAATTCTCCGTGCTCAGCTGTCCATTCATTTTTCTGTATGTACACAGTGCATTTACATCAACAGTGGTTGCACACCCTCAGGAAGTAAGCTCCTCTAAATTTTGAACAAATCACAAGACTGCAGTCAAAATTCCTGTCCATGAGCTAAAAAGCAGATCTCTGTCGCTAGTGGAACAAATACAGGCTATGCATTAGAAATCTGCACTGCAGATAAAGGATCTGCAGTATAGATGGAAGAAGAAATGCTGTCCTCATTAGTTCTAGATATCATTTATTCAAAAACATAAAGACAGTATATACTTTCACCTGATAGAGGCTTTGGAACTGAGATTTCAATCTGATGAGTACACGGCTGTAAAGATACATACTAGTAAATATGGTTTTCAGGTAAGATTTTTACCATCATTGCCTTTTAATGGCACACCACATAAAAAAAATACTGGATTTTAGATTTATCTCAAGTTTCACGTCAATATTGCAAATGAAGCCTGGTTTGAATACACTGGAAACATTTACTTCTAACAGAACAGAGGGATTCAATGATACATATATGTGTGTATAGAGAGAGAAATATACGCATGTGTGTATACACACACACAAACATTTTGGAAATTCTACTCATATGCAAAGATTTTTGAAGTGTTTCTCTCTGATATGCTGTCTTTTGACAAGCCAGTGTGTACTTCCATATTTTCACATTACAAATGTACTGCCATAATGTACAGAGATTGTACACCTATCAGAGATATTAAGAGGTGGAAAAGATCTCAGCCGTCCAGTCCATCTGCCAGATGATACAAGATTATTGCCTGTGTCACATTTTCTCTTGTTTCTCTAAGTCTAGGCAAATATCCTTCTACTACGTGCTACACGTTATTACACTCCCTAATGTGCGTCACTCAAGTTTTTCCATTACAGACAGAATTTTCTCTTTCTTTAAGTCATCCTCATCTCCCACTTTATTCCTTTGTCCTACTCAGTCTCCTCCTGTCTTGACTGACAGAGAGGCTGTGTCTTTTTTTTCTCTCTTTTTTTTTCTCCCCCTCATCCTTGCACCAGCTCCCCTTTCTCTACTGCATCATTCATTGCTTTCTTGGGTTCACTTTCAAGTCTTTCATAGCCTCTGCCCTGGCCACCCCGTCATTTCTCATTCAATAAAAATGGATACACTGCTTCTTCTAATCAACATATGGTGATGGTGTTCAGCACCAAATTACTAAATTTTTCAAAGGTTTTTGTGCTTTCTCTGTTCCCTGATTCTCCCTCTTTTTAACTCACTTGGAATGTGCCTCCCACAAATAGCAGAAAATCCTTATAATTTCCCTCCTTTAAGCACTCTTCCACTACCACACTGAAAAAACAGTAGCTGAGAGATGGGCTGTGGGTGACTGATATCATTGCCTAGTGTGCCATTACTGTCTTTATTATCTTCTGTCCCTGTGTCCCTCTCCCCCACACCCCTTTTTGGCAGCCTACAGCCCCTGTTATCTGTTAGCCATTAAGCATTTTGGGGCAAGGTCAAACTTTTTGGTGTTTCCCTCGTTGGTTTCCTGATCTGCAACCAGGAATCTAGGCACTATGACAATACAAACCAGAAATACTAATTATTAATATTCATTGCCCTCATATATTTGGACACATATTCATGAGTTCAAGTTATGCTTACCATGCACTATATACAAGACAAAATGTCTCATCCCATTGATATCAGTAAGATAATTCTAATCACCCTAAATTATAACTTTCATACCTAATCTAACGAGGTAAAACCTCATTAGTTAGCTTCTTTCACTTTTGTTGCCCTTCTATCCATTCCTCAATACCCTTTGAGGCAATTTGCCAATTCCTTGTGGTTCCATATTAACATATAGCAAGTCTTCTAATCTGAGCATCCTTTTGCTTAGCTAGAGAAAAGCCAGGAGATAAAATATTATAAAGAAATTATCCGTAGTTTGTTGCAACAGGAAACCTTCTTTCCTCCCAGCCTGAAAGGAAATCTAATGAGAGGCATTAATAGCAGCACCACTGCTTCCCTCAGAGAAGCTGGAAGTGACCAGTGTAGTGACAGAGGTAAGATGACATTTTTTATTAGGGCAGGGAGAATTTCATGATAGAAACTCTAGCTGGATTAGCAGTGTAGGTGCCACTTGGACTTCCCACAAATACTACAATACTACTAAGTCCCATCACATCAGTTTACATCATTCAGCTTTGAAGCTGATGGATCAAATAACATCTTTCATACAGGTTAAATATAATTAAACTTATTCCATGAACTAAAATATCTGAACCAGAGCAAGACACTTCCCAAGCTCATTACTCATGCAGGGAATTGCGTTCGAGGAGTATGGAGTAGCATGGGAGTCAGATTTGAGGAAGATTATATAGATATGTGAAATAGAGGGAAAGCTGGAGAGATATACAACCATTAAGAAAGTTTGTGTAAAATCGGCAAGGAATGTTACCCGTAGCACGGCCTTGATTGGAAAGGCTTGAAAAAAGCCCTGGGAGAGAGTGCTTTTGGGCAGAGTGCTGGGAAGAGAAAGTCTTGCATACAGGGAAATTATCTCCAATTGTTATTTCTCCCATGTTCAAAAACCAAAAGCTTCATACACGGTATCATGTGGCATAGAGATAACATAAGTAGAATAACTGAGTTGGCATGAAGCTCTATCTGGGCAATGTAACTCCCCTGAGATTAACTGGAACACATTAAAAAAGAACTAAATTCTTCTTTTCTTTTTTTTTTTCTTTTAATGAAAGACACAGTGCACATCACACGCAGCATTGGCCAACCCCTGAGGATGATGTGAGTGACAATGCTGTGTCGTATTACGTGGTTTTACAGTGCCTAGCACAATGTGGCCCTCAACCCTGAAGGAGGCTTCTACATACTACCTAAGGACAAATAAATTATAATAAACACATGTAAATAAACAGTCATTTAACGGTAGTCGAGACACATTGTTATGCTTTCTCCATCTTAAAAACCTTTACTAAAAAGTATTTTGAACCATTTTCAGGTTTTTATTTCTTCCTTTCCTTACAAACAATGTCAAAGGCACGTGCCAGGAGACACTGCTTAGGTTATCATGTCGTATTTCCTACGATGGCAAGGGAATGCCTTCTTTTCCTGCCCTTCCGCAGCTTGTAGTGCTTAGCGGGAAGGGCAAAAAGCTCTCTGGATCTTACTTTCCCTTTTTTTAATTTTACACTGCATATTGCCTCATGCTCACTTGTCTAAGGATGCAATATGCAGAGCCACTATATCATAGTTTCAATATGACACGTTGCGAACCTTCTGGCTTCTAGTCCAGGAGCCAAATGGCATTGTGTATTCCCTCCTTTTGGCCTCATTTTCATGTTCCCCCTTTGCACTCGGGCTGACAAGAGGAGCATATGAAGCTTTTTCTCGCTGCTGCATCTTGACCTTGACCTTACAGCTTTAGAAAAGGCTACTTGCATGCGCAGGGCACCTATTGTCCACAGCCAAGTCCTGCTTTCTTTTGACATTAAGAGAGTAAAAGGCCATGTGATACAGTCCCTCTCAGCCCCAACATTTTTGTCCTGCTTTCTCCTTTGCAAATATTTTTGTACTGACTTTTTTTTCTCGGGTCAGGCTTACAGCATCTTTCTTTTTTTTTTTTTCTCTCTGTTGTTCCTATCCCCCTCTCCTTTCCCTACACACACGCACGCGTGCGCGCACATGCAGACACATACGCGCGCGCACACACACACAGAGGAAAATCTATATGTGTCAGACATTCAGCAAGGGAAAGACAAAGGCACTGAGTTAATTACCCATCATTTACTGCTGCTGAGAAGAACAGATGGTAGCAGGCGATATGTAAATGGCAAGGGGCAGTGAATTATTCGATTTTTTTAGATTAATCGTTGATGACAAAGGAAGTGATTACAAGCTGTGACATTTATACAAATGTATAAAGTACATAATGCTAGAAAAAAAGAGCTTAATATTATTATGAGGATGTCAGGCATGTGAACACCATTGTCATAATACAAAGCAACACATTTTGTGAGATCCAAGGATCTGCTTTTCTTTCATTTGCAAACTTTACTAAGTCCTAGCCTCTGGAAATATATATTTCCCCAAATGAATCCATGCCTGACAATCATGAGAAAAAAAAAGGTTTGGGTGCTTTTGCATATCTCCCACAATGCAGAACAGTGCCTAGTCTGAACAGTAGAGCTTGTGAGGGATGAAGCTGATGTCGAATCAGTGTGTAGGACTGTAAAATAGAAAAAGGTGTTAATAAAATACATAGACAGGAAATAAAGGGAAAGGTGATGTTTAAGCTGACAGGCCCTGTGTGAGGACAGGAGGCCAAAAAGTGAGGTGGAAGTGAAGACAGAAGAGAGTACTATTTGTTTACTGCTTGGCTGAAAAATAATTGTTTTAGAGACTTTGAAGGTCAGAATGACATAATTTCCAAGCCAGGCCTTGCTGTTGTTACACAAACACCCAACCTGCTCATCCTCAAGGTAGTCTACTGTATTTTCTGCTGCATAAATAATTAATTGGTACATGAGGAAAACAGATGCTTTCTTTTGCAGATCATAGAAACTGCTCCATCATCAAAATGTCTTCAATCACCTAATTATTAAATCTATACAGTGCTAATAATACAGATGGGAGAAGAAGCCAGTGAGCCGCAAATTTTGTTCCCTGTGAAGTATCCCAATCTACTGTATTTCTTGTTTCACGTCTTGCAGTGAACTACTCTCTGCAACATCAGCAAGGGAAAGAAGGGGCGATCTTATTTATCCTCCTCAGAAATACTTTCCAATCAAGCAGGCAAAACATCACCAAAATTACTGTGAAACACTCCACTGTTATGCGTGCTTTGTTGATTACAGAGGGGTGAGGGAGGGACAGAATAACATTATATTAGTCAGCAGCACTGGGTAGTACGTTTAAATCTAGCAATCCATTTTGTATGAATATTGTTTCAGGAATAAAGTGCTGGCTGAACCAATCTGCCCTGAAGAAAGAGAAGAATAAAACGCTGTAGCACATCAGTATTTCCAGTGTGGTATTATTAGAAGTCAGACACTCAAGATAAGCACCATCAGCTAAGCTATTGGTTTCTAAGGTGCTTTTCTTTTTTTTCCTTTCTAGATAATGTTACCTTCATGAGATGCAATTAACGCAATAATACAGTTTCCACTCTATTCAGAGGTGCACATGCAAGGTTGGTTAGTATATCTGTCTTTCTCTAGACAAACATAGCATGGACTCCAGAACAAAAACGCATGTGCAGTTATTGAAAGAATCGAGCTGTATCCATTTCTCCTGACTGCGGAGACTAAACTGAAAGTCTCCCAAATCAGTTCACATTGTACATAACACCATGTTATCTACTTATTTCTTTGGGACTGGGGGGATTATGAGTTAAAGTTGTAACCTGGGGGTGGGGAAAAGCAGTCATTTCTCTCTTACAAGGCTAGAAAGCAGAACAAGATTCTCCCTTCCTGAAAATTAAAGAGAAGGAAAACCTCCTTCCTATAGGGGAACAATGAATGGGACATGACTTTGTAAAAATATCTAGGTAACTGTCAATGGCTGTATTTCTTAGCCTTCCCCAGACAAGATGAAAAGGTTCCAGTGAGAAAACCCTCACTCCCTCCTCCCCCACCTTTTTTTTTTTTTAAACAAAGGATGGATGATTTACTACATGGGCATAAGCATATACAGCTTTTTTGTACCTATAGATTCATATTTATGAGATTTTTTTTAAAACATCATAGGTAGACCATACATTACTGCAGTCTTTCCATTATTAACGTGTTAATGCACTCCAAAGGACAAAAAGCAACATCAACAGGGAAACATATGTTTTTATTTGGAGAAAATGGCTGAATCTGAATCCACGCCATATCTAGCCATCTATTTATACACATTCCTGCAACACAACAAATTCATGAGGGAAGAGAAAATAAAATATCCATGCATTTCTACAGCTTTCCACTGCTTTGGAGATATTTATTTATGAAAACCACAGGTAGTCATTATTTATAGTCCTGATCTTTTTGTTCTTTTATTTTTTTACTAAAACAAAGATGAAATTGGAATTGATTTTTGGAGGGACATTTATACTGAAAGCAGGATCATTTTATATTTTCCCAAGTTGAAGTCTGTATTCATTACTAGGAAAAAAATGTAAGAACAGCAAGCTAAAGTATTTTCATTTGTGGCCCATATTTATTTTATAGGAAGCTTGTCACTGCACCATTGCATGAAAATGGAATTTGAACTATGCTTGCACAATAAAATGAACTTCAATGCACTCTAGTCATACACATTGAAATTGTACACTGGATATATATTTTTCTTATGTACGTATGTATGTAAACACACATTTATGTAGAGACGGTTTTTTGCTTGCTTAGCTATATAGTTTGTGTCTTAAGAAGGCAAGCACACCTAAAAATCACAGTCTTCCATTAAAAAAAAATACATACAATATTTTTATGCAAATATGTATGTTAACCATCATGCATGTATAAGCACGTTTGTTAGTACTGTTTTCATTTTTTCATTTCAGTGCTGTCCACATTAAAATAACTGTGAATTTCATTTGCTGTGCATTATAGAACATATACACTGTAGTCTACCTAACCTGCGAAAGCAGGAATATGCTATGAGACCAGCATCTTTCCAGTCATTCAGAAATTTTTTTTTTTTTGGATAACAAGAATTAAAAAGTAGAATAGGAAGGCCTATTGTGGCAGCGAAGAGGTGAGTCAGGGCATCTAGACATTGTTTGGTACGAGAGGTCAGGCACTGGGTAGCAGTTAAACACCCCAGAAAGACTCTAGGTGATTTTTCAGTTTATTCTATGGCCTCCTACAGCTGAACCAATAATATGTTCCATCTTAAGTGGGATATAATAAAAACCCCAGCGACCTAGGAAAGCAAATATTTTCCTTTAAGTCACTTTCATGTTTATTAACATGAATTTTCATTTTTTCATTAACATGCACATCTATCTTTGTGTGTTATGCTTAAAAACATACATCATAAGAGCAAACATGACTAAAAAAAATATTTGGTAAAGGATATATAGACATATCGGTTTATTTTTGGTAGGCTTTAAACATTGCAAGTCATTTAAAATTATCACACTGCTAATATCTTCCTATTCCTAAAAAGCCTCACAGCATTCTAGACTGTGCCTTTCTGCAAGCAGATAAGCAAGTCAGCCAGCATCAGTATTCCAAAATACCAAAACAAAGCAACAACAAAACAGATAGAGTAACACTTAAACGATGTCCCTTTAAGCATTTCTTTCAGCTCACTTCGGCTGACTCCACTTTTACATAGGTTATAGGTTTTACTATAGCAACCCCACCCCTCACCCCCCACCCCC
>NW_009197961.1:0-2220 GCF_000690835.1 Fulmarus glacialis
AGGTCCCTTCCAACTGAAATAATCTATTCCATTCTAGTCTATTATTTTCCTCCATATTTCTCTTCAGCTTCAGGTGGGGCACCTCATGTGAGGAGTGAAGGGGTGAAGCGTACTGATTAGAAGGCCACATCAAGTGCCTTAGCATCTGGAAACAACTTGGCAATATGTTGGGGACACTACATGACTGACATAGCCCTTTCTTTTACAAACACCTTCCTAGCATAGCCTCTGTCCACAGTTAGGCAGGCTTCTCCAAGGCAATTCCGTCTTTGCTGTTGTGCTCTCCAGTTATGATTGAAATGTCAGAAGATATTAAAATTAGTCATCAGAGCTGGGATATTTGATGAAGTGTCTTTGGTATTTTCTTTTTTATTTTTTTAATGGAGCCTTTGTACCTCAAGAAGTGATGCTAGCAAGGCTCATCTCGGTCTTCTGTGAAGCAGTTTCCTTGCCAACCTGTAGTACCTTCTGGTGATGACACCAAGGACTGGAATTGGTTAAGGACTTCAACAGCAGTTAAGCAGCTCTGTTGTGGGTTTTATTGCCCCCCACTGTTCTTTGAGAAAAATGCTCCCCCCGACATGTTACATGAAGAGGAGTCAGTGATCTTGGGTAAATACTGACCATTTTTACCACAACTGCCTGCCGAGTCTGTTGATAATGATCATTTCTGGGTCACAGGTGTTATTGCCTCTTCTCAAAGTGGCCTGTTTTCCATGCTGTCAGCTGAGATATCTGTCAAAGGAACTCTTTTCTTTCTATTTTCTCTCTAAATTTGGTATATGTGGGCTTTGTTGAGGAATGACCCTCTTGTCTGTTCCCTATTTGGTTTACAGGTGCTGTTACTCTAAGGTGACTTAAGGCAACAGCACCTTCTTTTTGATGGACTGTTTCTTTATGCAGTATTGACTATCTCACCCAGTGTAACCTTCAGCTTTCTGTGAGGCAACATACCTTGTGCCCGAGTGATGCTGACTTAATTACATCTTTAAACAAATACAGCTGTGTTGAGCAGTTCTGATTACACTGCAAGAACTTCTTGGCCGTGGGGAAAAATTAATACTAGATTTCTACAGGAATCCTCCTAGTTTCCTATTATTTTATACTGTAGATTTACTTTTCAGATTTTAATTTCCAACACTTTAACCATATCAGCAATTATTGAGTTTTGTCAAATTGTTTAGTGAAAATCTGGTGATCAGATTTAGTGAAAAAAATAGTCCTCAAATACATAATGTCTTAAAATCGCACATGGAAGTTTGATCTTTTAGAAAGCAGTTGCTAATTCCAGTGATGTTTCCAAATCAGGAATAGCTACCAGGCAGGCTTTACATCATGGGTGCCTACTCTTAAGGAGCTAACGTAAAACGAAACCTGGTAGTTTTTGTTAGAAAATAAAAGAATATGAGTTCCACTGAGAAAATTTTGGTTTGAGTCTTACCACTGTCATATAAATAGTTGGATTTTTTTTTTAACAGGTAGAGACATTTTCCTGTCTAAAATTCAAGTGGACAAAAAGCTAGTAAGAAATTGCACACTATGAATGCTGTGGTACAATTTTTTAATATCAAAAAGAAATTTTGTCTTCTAAATAACTCACCCGTCTGTATACTACTCTGAAAAAATACCTGCTAAGAAAAAAAGATGTAGGTTAAAAAAAGATCCCAGTGATCCAACGTGTTTGAATGGTGAATCTGTCGCCAGATAACTTGTGCACGGAGATGAAAGCATCGTCTGCGGTGCTGCCTGAGGAAGTCTGTGGAGGGGGATGTTTGTCACGTGAGAACTCGGTGTCCTGCGTGGCTGAGCGTTTTTGGCAGTGCCCTTTCCCTTTCCTGCCACTTTGGTGAGCCCGGCACTGCCTGGGAGGTTTCGCTCTGTTCCCCTTAGCAGCTGTGGATGGCAGTGACTCATCCTCTTGTTCCTGTCTGTCACCTGCAGTAAGTAGGGTTCTTGGGGAAAAAAAAAAAAAAAAAATTCATCGTTCTTTCCCTTTTCGTTCATAGTAACCCTGTAAGTCAGAAATTTGTAGGCAACTGTACAAATACAGAATACTCAGAATTATGTAGTGTTAAACTATTGCCGTTAGGTCAAAAAGTTGATCTTTGGCTGCTTCTTTATGTACTGGACCGTAGCTTTGGTCAGACGCGGCATGGCGTGGAAATGCAGAACTCTGATTAAATAGTAAATACTCACGTACGGATGTTGTTATTGTTCAGC
>NW_009197961.1:2240-21730 GCF_000690835.1 Fulmarus glacialis
TGTTGAACCACATTGTAAAATGGGGGTAGATTTTCAAAGTCAGCCTGCAAAAAGTGTTAGTTGGCTATTGAAAATGTTTCTGGCTTTTGAAAATACAGTTTTGTTGGAGTTTCTGGGATGGCAGAAATGCTATGTACCCTGAGCCTGAAGATTATGAATAAGTAGATGTAAAAAAATAAAGCTGCAGACTGACTGACTTTTTTTGCACGTGTAAAGTAAGTGTCAACCTGTTTAATAACTTGTGCTCCAGCCACTGCTATAGTGCAGATGTTTCTCAAAATGCAGAATTGCAAATTGCCATCAGACAAATGCAACGCATTGGGTTATTGAGATGATAATAGTTATTGGTGTGTTTCCCCTACAAATGAAGAGGAAAGCGTTTATTTTTCATAAATGTATGGTCTGCTATAAACATAGTTACATACAGGCATACAGCATAAGTTATATGAAATTACAGGACAAGCATTACATAGGGAGATAATTTGCAAGGAACTTGAATATTGATGAAAGACAGTTTTTCTTACGGGCAGCCTCCTCTGAGAGTATTAATTTAGTGTACAGCTTCATTTTTAAATGAATAATATATAAACAAAATAATGCTTGCTTTGCCGCATGCTTGTATTTTATTTATGTGTGGACACATGGTCTGCTCTAATTAAGCACAGCTCTTTATGGTTTATTTATTTGTTCTAGGGAAGTTGCTTAATATTTGAGAGAAACAGTAACAATGTGTCTGACCTTTGCAGTGGCTGTGTTCTCGGTAAGATGGGTTTTTGCAGGAGCCTGCAAGAACAGTAAAATAGCAGGTTGATCTTTTTCTCCATTTGCTGGAACATGCTCAAGAGACCTGATAGCACAAGGGGAAAAAAAAAAAAAAACAGTAAGTGATTAAAGAGTATTTTCTTGTGTTTTCAGATCTTAGGAGGATGCTACTGACAGGCTGAGGTAAAGGGTTAAAAACTTTGTTTCGTTGCTTTTTGCTGTGGTCCATGTTTTATTACCAAACCACTAGAGTAGTATTTCACATGGTGAATAGTTGGTTATTTGTTGTTTGTTTTTTTTTTTTAATGCCAATACAAAAAAATAAATGTAAACGGAGGTGGAGACCAGTCCAGGTTTTAAGTTTTACAGAGCATGGATAAGCATGCATGACTTTCTTGTGTGGTAGTCTTGTAGTGGGATTTGTCACTAAACTTCATAAAAATACATGTGGTATGTACATGCAAATTTTATTGCCTCTCCCTTTTTCATGGCCTCTGCTTAATACAGATTCCCACCTCTTTTTACAAAAACATCCCCGAGCCTGTGCCGCGGTGAGGAGCTCGGTGCTGGCAGTTCAACCCGCTACTCCTTCCTCCTCCTGCCTCTCCCTGGTGGGCTCCTCTCCCAGCTCCGTGCTCTTCCCCGTATGCGTGCTGTGCGCGCAGTTGCTGTCTGATGAGGCTCTCGGTTTTGTTTCTGATAAAAGCAAAAACCACTGGGAGAGAAAGTGTTATTTGTTGCAAGCGCTAATAGCGTAGGTTTAAAAAAAGCAGAAAAAGCAAACAGGTATGGAGAAGCTGATGGAGACCTGTGTTTTCAGGTGGTAATATATATATAAAGCAATGGAAATTAAACATTTGTTATATTTATGAAAGGCTTTTGGTTGATCCAAGCATTTGTGGGTGATACCAGTAAAGAACGATGTTTAACTGACTTCCACATGAACATGACAATTTCTTATGTTGTTCTTCTGTGGAAGCTCTGTGTGTGTATACATACAAAATTAATATTCTCATAATGGAAGATGCAATTTGTGCTCTATTCAGTCGCTCATGTTTTTGCTAATTAATCATTAATCATCTGTTATTGGAACAGTATCTTTTTTTCTTTAATTAGCCACTGGTTCATGTTTGTTAGAAATCTGCCTGCAGAGCTCTTAAAGTGCTGCAGTGTTATTTTTCTCTTAATCAGTAGGTAACATTTCATAGCTTTTGTTTGCGTGCTTGCTTGTCTGTTTTGCTCATCTTTATAAATGTAAAAATCTCCTTTCAGCATACATGCTTATATGGGAGTTACCTCAAAGTAATAGTATGCTACATAGGTTATTACACCGTGATACCTTTGGGGAAGAACAGAGGCAGTTGTCTTGCAAAGGAATGCAAGCTAATGGTATGTGCTTCTTCCAGCCAAACTGATTGGAGATAAGTAACAACTTTTCCCTCTCCTCCTTCCTCCATGGAGGAAATGCAGGATCATTAGGACCAGATAGCCTTCTGGGTTTTTGTTTTTGTTTTTGTCTTTGGGTTTTCTTTTGCAGAAGGAGGATGGGGGCTTGGAGAACTGCTGAGTTCTCATTCACCTTCCTTTTTCTTGCAATGATTATTCTTTTTCTGTGTTGCATAATTAATTGGTTATAGCTCATGTATATAGCCGTCTTGCTTTTGAGGGTCTGCTGCAGATATATGTGAAAGATTGACAAAGCATATAACCTCATTTTTGTGAGTGTCGTGGGATAGGCTTAACTGCAGTAGCTGTGGAAAGCGGGGTGAGGTTTTGGTCTTTAACAGCCTACCTCTTATCATAGAAGTACCATTCAAAACATAAACTAATCTAAAGCAGTCTAGGAGTTCCTGTCGATTGAGTGAGAAGATCATCACGGATCTGTGGCAGGGCTTTCCAGAGCTGAGGGCTGTGTTTTAACTCGGTTGGTTGGTTGTAGCTGTCATTGCTTCAGGAGAATCCCAGTGGTGTCAGGGATGTCATAAACGTTCACCTTTTCCCCCTGTTGTCCCACGTTCAAGTCCAAGAGCAGTCGGGCTTCAGTGAATTGCAAAGACCTGCATTCATTAGTCCACACTAGACTATTTCAGTGAATGGACTACTGGAGCTAGGGCAGCAAAAAGGGGGAAAAAAAAATTGAGCCAAAAAAAAAAGGCAGGATTTTGTGAAGATGTTTGTGTTTAAAATATCTGTGGAAAATAACTGCACGAGGTGAAATTGTTTATTATCTGCTCTGTTACTTCTGGTAGTGGACGTGAAGAGTTCTTGGCTTGGGCTTTAAATGATGTGTGTGATTTGTGGGCTGTTTCTGAAGTACACTGATTGTGAAATGAGAAGAAAATTGAAGCTAACAGATACATTGATCCGCTGCGTTAGGGTTTCGTGTCTCATGATGTGGCAGAGCTGCCAGTAAGACACTCCGGGAGACAAGGCCCTTTGGCAGGGATGGGGTTGCACTGCGGGTGCGGCCAGCCGAGACCAGCCCTGTGGCCACCTCCTCTCCCCGCTCCCTTGGAGCTCCCGAACAACCTGACCCTCCAGCAGCTGTGGCAGGGATCAGTGTAATTACCCTGTGGCTGGCGAGGCAGGCGGTGCCGAAGGCCAGTCTGACTGAACTGCGAGGGAAAGGGGGTTAAGCTGGGATAACGCTCCAGCCTCATCCTGGCAGCTGACAGCATCACCTCCGAGCCTTCTCGCTCCAGCTGGCTCCAGGAGAGCGAGAGCAGGAGCATCTGAAGTTTGCTGTACGCCTCAGACCTTACGTGACGGCAGTACGCCGCTCGCTCGTCGCTGCCATGTTGCTAGGGCAACCCGCCTATTTATTCATTTATTTCCAACTTCAGTCTGATACATCTTCTGCCCTGCCTTTGCTGGAGTGGTCTGTTTGGCGCTCAGGCACGCTTTGATGGGCTTTGAATGTATCTTGTGTAGCTAACTATTACTTAGGCAGGGGAGACATCTTCCATCCCCCTACCCCAAGTCGTTAGAGAGAGGTCTGTCTTGGATTTTAGCATTTTAATTGGAGAGTATCTATGCACGTCCATGCACGGAAATTAAATATTGCACTTGTTTGTGCATTTTATGCTCTTAATGGAAAGGAACGTTATATCAATGTTCTCTAGTGTAGAGCAGTTTAAGCTCCATTCCCTTCTTTCCCTGGTATTCCCATGTCTTTTCGGGGGCTTGTTTGAATGTATCTACCTGTAAATATGGCCTAAATCTTCCTCTCAATTTTTTATAAGCACGAAATAGTTGTTCTTGCGTGCGTGAATAATGTAGCCTGCAGAATACATGCACTTTAGTGGTATCTTTGATAATCTATGTACAATTTAAACCATAAATTATAAGAGGCAGTAGAAGATTCATGTTAACACTGTTTTGCAGCAGAGATGTCTTTTGAAATGTGTCATTATCAGTAATAGAGGCTTTACTGTAAAAAGTGACCAGATTTTTTTGGGTTTTTTCCACTCAGCTGTCCCATTTCCTCCAAGTCACCGGCTCACAGCTAAGGAAGTGTTTGATAATGATGGAAAACCCCGTGTGGATATCTTAAAGGCACACCTCATGAAGGAAGGGAGACTGGAAGAGAGCGTTGCTTTGAGAATAATAACAGAGGGAGCTTCAATTCTCCGCCAGGAAAAAAATTTGCTGGACATAGATGCACCGGTCACAGGTTAGTATGGAGTTGTGATGATGGAGGGGATGGTTGCTGGTTTGGGACATGTTAAGTAATGCATTAGTGTGTGTGGCTTCCTAAGGAGGTGAAAGGAAGCTTGAAAATCATTTTTTCTCTCCGGTACTCGATTCTTTTTGTCTGCTACCACCAGGATAAAGGAGGCCATCAAGCAGCTTGTAAATTAGAGGAAAGGATCACATCTGCCGAGCCCTTTCTGTTTCTAAGGCAGAGAACATTTTTAGTCTTTAGGAGAAGATTAGAAGAACTTTCTTAAATCTGGAAAGTTATCTGGCCTTTTACACCAGGTATTAATTCCATAATTTTATAGATGTCATTTACCATAGTACCACTGTTCAGACATACAGGCAGCATTGGACTCTGAAGGAACAATGGTGTCAGAGTAAATGGAAATTTTAATTAAATGCTAAGGAAAATAACGAGTGCAGCAAAAAGGAAAAAAATTAGCAGAATCCCAGTTTGTGTTGCCTGGGGGATTAATGAATTATGCTGGTTGCAGAACCCAACCTGCCCTTGACTATCAAACACTACCACCCACTCATTAATCCTCAGGAAATGCCTTATACTTTGAATTTCTTTCTCTAATTGTCTCCTGCCTCTGACTGCATTCTGAACGTATGAATGCATTTGCTTGCTCTAATGTGCCTCTTCCCCTGGTTTGTTGTTATCGGATACGAATGCATCTTTGGCAAGAAATTGATCTGTGGCATAGAAAGTTAGCTGTGGGCAAAGGATAACTAATTCCAGCCAGCTTAAACTATGAAACCAAACTATAAAACTTGGTTTAAGAAGGCAGGTCCTTTTGTCACTTTTGTTTCTGGAGAGCCCTGACAGAAGTAGAAGAAATAGGTTCATCTGCTGCAGAAGAAGGGGTACCAGTCTTTATTATCAGTACTGGTAGCATTCACCAAAAACTACATAGAAGTAGCAAAACCTTCATTTTCAGGAAACGTTCTCTGAAAATGAAGAGCATAGTGTCAGGACTAGAATGATGCACAAGTTATTAAAGCTTGTAATTTTTAAAATGACATCTAAATAGGGATTGTAGCTTGACCTGGAGAGGTAATGTGTATCATCATCTATGTAATAATTAGCTTGTCGTGCTGCCGTACAATTCTGATGGAAAAGATAACAATCATGTTGCAGCTCATGGATGAATGAAGGAAATAGGACGAATAAAAGGATCTCCCCGAGTAGACTGAGAATAAAGTTCTACAGACATTTTCTTTGACATTTCAGGATAAATGGAAGAAGTTGTAGAGGTGCAATACCATTGCCCATAACTGAGTGGCAGACATGCAGAAATTCTACCTTTCTGTGGATTTTCTCTTTTTTTTTTTTACTCTGTGTTTTTTTTTTTTTTTTTTTTTTAATCCATTGAGAGATGTAGACTGTAGGAGGACGGGTCCGGTGTGTTGTGTCCCAACTGATTTCCATAAGTCCATGTTTAATGTTCTCTCTCTCTCTCTCTTTAATTTTTCTCTCTAAAAATTATTTCTTAAATGCTTTTGAAGGTATCGGAATTGTTCTGAATTATATTTTGGAGATTAATCTCCTGAAGGTTGCCCCATTGTATAAAACTGGTATAATTTAAGTCTTTGATTCTTTTTTCAGTTGAGCCTACATCTTGCTTTGTTCCTGCTTTTGAAATTATTCTCACACAGTGATTGTGATGCTGCAGCATTCTTCAGGGTGGCTGTAGCTACTCTTTTTTAAGCTAGCGTAGGAAAGCTGGGCTCCTAGTGCTTGTTAGCGGGGTAGCTGAGAAGTGCTAATGTTCTGTATGAACAAACATGAAAGCTGGAGTTATGAAAGTGATCATCAAAAGAAGGAAAAAAATAAGTTGTGAGGCAGAGGTTGGGAAAGCCTGTGAGGCATGTTGTTGTGGGCCTGACAATTTTCTTTGTATGAGTAGTATGACAGCAGGTGACTGGATAAAGAGAATATCAATTGACCGATGATGTGGTGGAAGTGCAAGATATATCAAGAAATAACTACGGAGTAGAGGAATAACTATGCAAGGCAATCAAGAAATAACTATGGAGTAGAGGAAAGCTTTTTGCAAATGTATGGAATAAGAAACAAAACCACTGATAGAGTGGAGAAGAAAATAAATTTTACATTTTAGATGTGGCAAGCAGTCTTGTTGAAGAGTGACAGTCATAAATCATTAATATGGGATCCTTTGTGGGAGATGCATTCGTCTTTTAGAAACATATCCCTGTAGCTGGTTAATGAGATGGTGATCATCAAAGAGAAGAGAGGTAGAAGAGCATAACTGTTGAAGTAAGAGCACTGCGGATTAGTACAGTGATATACTTGATAAATGTTAAAGAACATGAAAAGTTTTTTCTTAAAGCCTTGTGCAGCCATCCCTCGGTTTGAAATGTCTCTTTTTTTTATCTTAAGGAGTGAGATAATTGTCCTCAGAAAAAATATCAGAGTTCTGTTTATAAGCAAAGTCATGTGAAATAAAGTGGGTACGTAGAAGACCTGGATTTGAGGGAGAAGGTGATTCGTACAATAGGGGGGAGGCATGCAAAGAGCCTTCATGTGGAGTGCACAATCCATTATTTTAAATTTATGTATAAAACTTACTCTGTGTCTGCAGTTAGCTGGAAGCACCGATGTGATTGTCATTTTGAGTTACGTTTTGTTTTCAAATTTGGCAAGGTCATAAGCCTTTTGAAGTATTGCTGATGAATTCATTGCGACCTTAGCTCAAATTCTCATCATTTGCTACATACATACGTACATGCATGCATAGTTTGCTACAGTTCTGGCTTACAACCAAGGTGAACTATTCCTGCAGTAGTTACACAGGGCTGCTGTTTGCTGGGTATGAGTCTGAACAGAGCCTGAACTAAGAAGAGACTCCGTCCTCTGCTATCAGGACTCTTCTTGCATCTGGGAAGTGTTGAGGCAACTTTGTCTTGACTGGTGAATGTGAGTTGGGAAGGATGGAGAGAATTGGGTCAAAAAAAGTGAGTGTATTGAGGGGAAAGCTGAACGTAGGGATGAAAAGTGGTGACAGGGGCTGCTCAATAGACGACAAAGAGGTGGTTGAGACTCGTCACTTGACTTGAAGGCAAGAATACGTAATAGAGGTGAAAAGCTTGGGAGACAAGGAAATGGCCAAGAGGCTGAGTCAGAGGTTGACAGAGGATGGGTGGGAAGGCAAAGCAGGAAGATGAGCAAGAGGTTGACAGGGTATTGGGACTAGCTGGGCAAGGCATCTGGTCTGGGACGTGAAGGGGCACATGATGGAGTGGGCCTGGCTGCAGAGTGACAGCTGTGGTAGAAGCAGTTACCAGTACAGACCTTCATCATGACTGGCAGCAGTGAGGGGCTAGCACAAGGGTTGTGGGGTCACCTGTTTCCAGTGTGTGGAAGAAGCGAGCCAGGCACCCTGGGCTACCAGGATGCTTTCCAGTTGCCTGCAGCACCATGAGGAATGTCCATGCCAGCCTTCACCCACTAGGGAATGGGCAGACGGCAAGGGGACAGGGAGCCACTTCCACAGATGGATTGTTCCTGACTTCTTCATCTATACCCTCTTCTCTTGGAGGCATGCGGTCTTCGTCTTAAGCTTGTGGGTTTAATGAGGTTAATCTACCGCTAGACTACAGCTGTTCAGTGTTCAGAGGAAAGATGTCTCTATGGCAGCCTTAGAATTTCCAGTCCTGTTTTATGTTCATAACAGTATAATGACACATGGAGAAATTGGCTCATTTTTAATTGTTTTTTTTCTAGAAGGCTAAGGAAGTATATCTCTGAACCTCCCTGATGGCAATATTTACTGAAGTCACGCTCCAAAGAACAGTTGGGAATGCCAGATTTCAAATTGCCTGGGTAGCTTTATGTGGCCTTATTATATAGGTTCATTACTATACAGAGCGATTCTGGGCAAGTGACGTACACTACCCTTTGCATGATGACTGACTAATTACGTGCTTGTTTTTATGGGCCCTCATTTCCAGATCTAAAATCTGCTGTTCTTAAGTACTGAACACTCTTAACTGCGTGCTAAGCATGTGTCCTTTTGAATTCAGTGCATGGGTAACTTTCTCTGTGCATGAGTATACGTGCATACTTCTGTATATTATAGAATTATCTATAAAATAAGTTCTTTGGGTTTTTGAATGTGTTATGTCCGAAAAACAAATTTAGGTAAAGCCTTTCATGGCAATGTTGCCTTGCTTGGCTCCCAATCTGTAAAATGGACCCTTTAGCTCACCTGTGTTTTGAAGACAGTAATTCGCACATGTCTTTTGAAATGATGAGGTACCGCTATACTGAGTGGTGTGGAAAGTGTGTGAGCAAGCTGATCGTGCTGTCTTCAGAGTAAGGTTTGTAGAAGTTTTGTAACTAAAGCATATTTCACACAAGTGAAGAGAACACAACTTGAAAGTTGCTCACTGCATGAGTATGGTTCATTCTGTCCACTGCATGAAAAGAGCAGAAAGTGACTATATAATTAAGGAATTTGTAGCATAATGCATATGCAAGAGAGGTTGTACTTGAAACCTTAGTTCTGTCACATCCTAAATATGGAGTTCTTTTTTTGCCAACATTTGTGGTGTTCACTTTAATTACTAGGTGTATGATTTATTGACATTAATGAGCTTCAGTTCACTGGTCCTTTTCAAAGCAACCAAACCTGCACTTTCGGAACACGATAAATTGTTGTTTTCCAACATCTGCAAAAATTACCAGCTACCAGAGGGGCTGGGCTTAAAATACAAGAACCCAAAGGTCATGTTGCAGAATTGGATTTCAACAGCAAAGTAGCTGATGACAACAGCCAATTCCAGCTTCGCAGCTAGATCTAATTTTGAAGTTGGCCCTGTTTTGAGCAGAGCAGGTTGCGCTAGATGACCTTCCCACCTTAACTTTTCTGTGATTTTAATTTATATCTCCTTAAATGACATACTTAACTACAGGGTAGACCTAGAACTCTAAGTGGTATGTTTATCTAATATCTATCATTCTGTGTCTTTGCTTTTACCTTTTGGGTTATGTTTCTTGAGGATATTGTTAGATTTACAGATAATGAATGAAAATAGCATGATATCTCTTGCACATATGACTGCACAAGTGAATAAGTTTGTAAGAGATGTGTGTTGGTGTTTTTAAGGTAAGTCTCTTTCACCTGTTAATATCTATTTTAAAAGTAATTAACATGTGCTCTGTTTATTCTTGTAACATATGACAGCTCTCGTTTGTGTACTCAGTGTGCACTCCTTTGGGTTAGTCTCTGGCCATCATTATTAACAAGAGTTTCCTCTAGTAAACTAGGAACACAAAAGCTTAAGTCATATGCACCTTTATAAATCTTTGCTTTTTTACATGTGGTGCTTGTATGTAACGTATGAACATTACCCAGGCAGCTGCCTGCGTACAGATGTTCCCAGTTCTGTTTGCATGGGTGCCACCACCAGCAGTGGCAATGACAACAGTTTCTGGCCTGGTGACAATAGCTAGGCCATGTGCAGGCACAGGGGGCAGCATCTGTCAGTCCCTCATTTAGAAAAAATGGAAAATAGGTAAAACAAGCATATACTCTTGTTCTAAACCTTCATGAGCTTCATTGAGAAAGCCCTGACTGTGTTCAAAGCTTTCTGAAATGCCGGGTACATGCAGCTTGGTATGTGAAGATAGGTGAGCATCAGATGAAGACAGAATAAAAGCTTATTGTTGCAGGGTAGAAACTTTCATAAAAGAAAGGGAAAGTGCCTCGGTCTCTGCAGGTCTTTTCCTTGGCCATATCGTTTTCCTTTACTAGTCCTGGTTTTTGCAGCTCCCACATTTACGGATGTGGTAGATGCAAGGAAACCACTGTTGCTTGCAGAGCCTTCCTTGCTATTCCCTTTACATCACATAATGTAAGGTAGGGTGCGTGGGTATTTCCAATAGGTATGTAAGTACTAACCTTGTGCATACTAAGGGGGAGTACACCCACTTGCAGTTTCATTGTAGTGTGTTTGGGTAGAAAATTCCATTGGCTTGGTTGAATGTCACAGCGGTATGGAAATACAACTTAAATAGTTGAATTGCTTGTACTGTTTGTATTGTAGTGAGCACACTGAGAGTTTTTGCAATTTGAACGCTAAATTAATGGGGGGGAGAGGTTGTAGGCATCTGGGGATAGCCTGTGTAGGAACAACTGTGGCAACTCTGGTGACCTTTGGAAACCTTTGGTGCATTATAGGTCCATGAAAACTATAGAGGGAAAGCCCTTTCCTGCTAGCATGTGCCTTTATGATCTTTGAGGCTTACAGATATTCTCTGGGTGCATTATTGCATGGGATGGTAGGGTCTCCTGGGCCTGAACATTTCCTCATGTTCCACATACATTTTTCCTTTGCCCAATTTCTCTCATTGGTAGCACAAAATAATATTAGTAGGTTGCTAGTGCTGTGCAAGTTAAAACTTTGTAAACATTGAGAATTTCTACCTAAAGTGATCAGTGGTAAGGCAAGTAAGTATTTATGCCCACATTATAGTAAAAAGGCAATAATGTTAGAATTGCATCGACCTGTAGCACACATGTAAATGATCTGATGCAATTGGAGAGTCAAACTAAAACAGTTCTTTCTGATTTTTTACCTTTGAAGCAGTTTAAGATAGAATTCCAGCACGGAAAATAAACAAGATTGCTTATTAGGGGCCTACAAGTACTGTAAGATCTATCTATATTAGCACAACATCAAAGTTTGTCTGAAGTTAACATTTCAGTAAAAGCAATTTTAGTTAAAACTTCCGTATTTCACACTTAAGTAATTTATACTCTGAACCTAATGTATCATGATTACTATTGAGGAAACTATTGAATTTCCAGGACACTCTTATAACTAAAATATTTACTTATGTGTCGTGAAAAAAGCATTTACGTGATCAAACTTCATCCGGAGTGGCTGGTGTCTTCAGACTCCCAAGTCTAAAAGCTTTAATGCTGGTTTGAAGTCTATATGCCTGCAGCTTCTGAGGGTAAGTGTTAAACACAAGAATTATTCTTTTCCCTTCTTTGTCATAATGCATTCATTAAAGTTACCTTTAAACAGCGTCTTTATTGCTTGTGATACTAAAGGTAAGTGATGGGGTCTGCCCTCCGAACAGGGTGCTGGTTACGGTACGACACTTTTTTCTGTATTTCAGCCAAGTAGTGGTATCTTTAGTTGTAACTTCTTTAGCTGCTTTAACTGTATTGCTAGTCATTCTGAAAACATGCTGATATTCTGTTCTCAGCCTTAAAATGCATGAGAGTCCCAAATGTTCCTGGTATAACGACATCAGTTTGAGTTTCTGCATTATACTGGTATACATTCCCTGTGTGGACCAGTAACACCTGAGAACCAGACACATTTCAGCAAATTATTCTCACTCTCAGAATAAATTGCCTGCAGTTAATTCTCCTTCGTCATAGGAAAATTAACTTTGGCTGCAGTGAGGTAAATGTTAGCTTGAAATAAACTTTGACTTGTTTCTTTCTTAAATATCAATTCACAATCTCGTTTGCATAAATAGTATGACATTTCAACAGAACAGGTTGAAACTGTGGAAGAGAAGGAAAGGGAAAGTATCAACAGCACCATTTACTCATGCATCCTTCTTGAAAACAAATGATAGTCCAATTCTTTTTACATGCAGGTATAAGGCAGATGTGTTCTCTGACTTAATAAATTAATTAGACTTTATGAAGAAATATTTGCCGTAATTTTGTAAAAATGTGTTAGATATACTCTTTTCTCAATGTACGCATGAGCACAGTTTGCTGTTGCAACAATTATTTCCCTTTACATATCACTGTTGAGTATGTTATTAAAATACAGAGAACCTGCACGTTAAACTCCTGTTAAAAATAATTTATGATATAAACATACTGTTGAACAGCTAAAGTGAACTTGATTGGATCCTTTAATTGGATTGCTGATTAAAACTGACACTGCTCCAGCAATTTTGCATGCTTTATTGAGAACTCATAATACATCAAATTGCTTGTGGCTTAAAAACTGGGATTTCTGAAAGAAGGTGAAGATGTAAGCTGTATGTGTTCAAAATTTTTTTGATCTGTTCCTTCCATAAATGCTTCTGTTGGTTCCAGATATGGATTGAAACATGCCTGCCTGCATCCCTGAGAGAACAAAGTGATTGCATCTTGTAGCTTAATTGAGCTGCTTCAGACATTAGCATCTGACATTTTGGCAGAGCTGATGTTTTCTAGTAGCAACTGCTTAAACCTATCATTATTGCCAAGACAGTGGATGCTACAGACCGTATTCTTTACAACTACCTCACTTGTTCTTACAAATAAACTATCTATAGTTAACTTGCTTTGGTGCAAAAATCATGTCAAATAAACCAAAGTGAAATCGTGGAATCTGAGATGCCCTTTAGATATGGAGCTTAATTTGATGCTGTGAAATGGAGGATCAAATATGTATTGGGTTTCAAGTCAGCACAGAAATTGCATTGATTAAAAAATAACCACCAGGAAAAGTACTAAAACAACTGCTTGCAAATACCTAAGTCTTTAGGACTTTGTTCTTACCATCTTTTATTTAGCGTGTGGGTGGTGCTTCATCATGTAAATACCGATGGCACAGTATAGCATGTTCTTCTAGGGCTATTCCAAGAAGCCATAGTACATCATATAAGTGGTGTTTATTGTAGCTTCTCAAAGATTCCGAAACTTGTAAATCAGGTTTTTTATTTGCTTTGCAATTATGTAGTCAGTGGCACAACTTGAGTTAGAACTGGGTAGTTCTGGGTCTTCGACACTTGGACTCTTTTTTGAAAATAACCATGATGTTTGCACTGTGTAATCCTCATTAGAGAGAAAGAGATCCTTTGTTCTTGCCTTTCGTGCTCTCTTAGCTTTGCCTAGTTATTCCTCCTTTTGATTCTGGCCTCAGGTTAATTTAACTCAATCTTAGGTCGTAGTTTGTATTGGCAAGGGGTGTGGGAATGCAGTGGGATCACTGCTGAAATCGCAACCACCCACGTTCCTTCCTCCCCAGTTTTGGATGGAGGAGCTCCTGAAGTGAGTAAGACCTAGAAGGGGGCAGAGGGAAATTCCAGCACATGTTTGCCTTCCCCCCAGCAAGACAAAAATCTACCAGTCACGGACAAACCGGCATTCCCCACTTTATGTGTGTGTGTGAAATAATAGAGGATCACGGTTTATATGTGCGTGAGGCTGGAAGGGGGGTTCATTCTGTCTTAATCACACCATACCTGCAACAGCTGTAGAACAGCTGTAGTGTAGAAATCAAGCTGGGAACAGCTATGGGAGAGAAGAAAAGGAACTGGAGGAGTGCGAGGGGGCGGACTAATAGCAAGACAGAGACAAACAGCGTTTTGTGTCAGCTGATCATTGGAGGTACCACTGCTTTCATCTGATTTGGGAGTTGCTGTACAGATGTGTGTCCCTGTTCTTTAGAGTCCGGTTGTGCTTTTGGAGCTAAAACCAGCCGCTTCTTGCCTTCATCTGTGCTTTACGTTTGTGTGTCTAACCTTTCACCAAAACCTAACCGTGAAGCACTCGCAAGTGCAAAGGAGATAACTAGCAGGTTCATTCTTAAGAGATATTGTAAACATTACCTGTCATCACTTAGGAAGAGTATAAGTTGGAGAACATTAGAAGTTGGAAATTATGCTTATAGAAGGATGTTATTCTGGGATGGGTTGTTCTTCTACTTCTTCCTGCCTTTAGATGCTTTTTCATTACCATTTTAATTATTCTAAAAAATACTACTGGACCTGAGACAGACACTTTATTTTGTTTTCTGCAGTTTATTTAGATAAAATGTTTATAGAATAATTTCCAAGAATATATAATATCCTCTGAAGATTTTGCCTTTTTAAATAAAAAAAAAATCTGCTATAGTTCAAAACATTTTAATTAGTTTAAAAAAATCTCATATTTTTAAATTGTCTTCAAACTCTATAAAATGCATGCTCTCTAAGTAAATGCACCAGTTGCGAAGACTAATTGTGCTGAACAGGAGCATGTTTTCAGTCTGCAGTTGATTTCGGAAAGTCTTGGTAAGTGTCACAGGGGATTGTGGCAATAGTGTACGTGACTTGTACTGGTAGTGTGTGAAGCCATAACATTTTCTTTATTAAGTCATTATGTGCCTTTTTTAGGGCATCAAATCATTAAATTGTGAGTTTCAAATTGTTCCTCGGTGCTGTCTCTAGAATGACTGTGTTGGCTTCTGCTTCTCTCTTCTCTTAGGTTTGGGCATCTAAATTGAATTGAAATTCATGTATTGATACCACTCGGGATGCTAATTACTTCCTGAGAAAATATTCTTGATAAGTGAGGATGATCTTGCTGCTCATCCACGAAGATTCAGCAAGAATTAAATTTTCGAGAGGAATCGAAGTCCTATGCTGTTTTGTCATTCTTTATTGCGTAAATGATCCCTTGAGCTCAGCAGTTGTGTTGAACCTTGTGGATCACTTGGTTTAAGTCAGTGTTTTTCCTTTTTGTGAGTCTTTTTGGATCCAGCTACATCATCATCTTTAAAGCAGGCAACCCAAGGACATGATGGCAGTGGATTAAGCTCCAATTTAAGAACCTGTGGCTAAGAATCAAAACCAGTCTTTTGGTGCTCGGCACAAGGGAAGGCGCTGCAGAGAATCGTTCCGGCTCATTAGGTGTATCAGCATCATTGCTTTCAGATGTTACTTCTGAAAGTTGCCATGTTGAATATTTGACAGTCACTCTTACTCCCCCTTCTTCTTCCAAATCTACCTCGGCAAGAAATTCTACCTTTACAAGTGGAAACCACCACAAAAGGATTGCTTCAATCAAAATAGGTTGAATGCAGAAATCAAAATGAACTGCTTGTGAGAGTTCACTGCAGGAGTTTATCTAGCCAGACCAAAAAATTTTTTTTTCTGAATAATCAAGGAGATAAAATTGAGTGAACTGTGTCAGATTTATTCTTTATTAACCTGTATTAATAAGGAACACTTTTAAGTATAATTTTTAATCTGTAACCTTAAAAAAACAAACAAAGAAAACAACCCACAGCACACTTCAGCTCATTTTTCATGCATGTTCTCTTCTGTGTTCGGTGCCCCTGAACAAAAAATACAAAACATAACATACAGCCCAAGAGCTACAGGGTGGCAACATGGGTTGGGGGCATTGCTGGTGGCCATAGAAATCAATCCTGTTACTTCAGCCTTTGACGAAGTGGCAGTGCAAGAACACTTCCATTTTCTTTCTGCTTGGCTTGCTTTCTGTCGTGGGCAATAGTCAGAGCTGTCTAGAACAATAAATTATGAAAGCTAATGTTGCTTCTTTGTTCCACTTGATTTCCTTTGGCTCTTATCAGACTTAAGAGGGAAAAAGCTGGCCTCAGTGCAGATACACAATTAAAAGTAAAGAGAAGTAGACCTAAAAGCTGTTCGTGAGATCAGCCTACATACTTTAAAACTAGGTTATATTTTTTCCCCAAACAATCTCAAAAACTCCAGCTGAAAGGGTAAAACTCCTTTGAGGAGAAACTCATCTTCAGATTCTGAACAAATAAGAAAATATGTGATTCTAAACTGCATTTAATTATTAGAGCATATGACAGGGTGATAACCATTTCACCAAAATTTTACTTGAAATGTGATTAGCATGGTAAGCCAGTGTTGAGGCGAGACGAGGTTGCTCTCTAAGTACAATAAAGCAATCATTGTTAAGGATTTGAGAGTGGTTTGTATGTTATACTTGTTATTTTAATGATTGATTGCAGCAGAATAAAATAGGTTTGTAATCTACTGATTCTCTTAGAATTACTTGGGTTTTGGGGTTTTTTGGTTTGGTTATTTTGTTTGTTTTGTTTTTATTAAGGTATCTGCTACGGGAGATAACTTGCTCATTATAGTGGAAAAATTTAATTTCCAAACACACATAGAGGTTATTTATGGCCAAAACCACCTCTTAATATAGAGGGCCAGCACTGAATGTAATTAAATCCTGTGTAAACTAGTAGTCCCTCTGTGGAAATCCAATGGCATTGCACCTAGATTTTATTGTAAAATTAGAGAAGAAGCATTAAGGAGATGTGTGAGGAGAGGACACCAAGCATGGTGCAGAATACTTCTATGACTCCCTGAATCCTTGTTGAGGGAACAAATGCATCCTCAGTAAACTGATAAATATAGCAACGCAAAATGACTTTCAGATCATTAGTGCCAATCTAGGTGTTCAAAAGTGCTTCTGCTTTTTGTAGCATAGAGGCTTGAGGCTTCAGAATACGAAGACTATATCAAATGCATGATCTCCTTCTGAAGGAATGAGCTGCTTAAAAAGTGATTGGTTGAAGATGCATCTGGTGGTATGCATTTGGTATGTCTGGCTGCTTCCCGATGTACCTGCCTTGAAGGCCATATATTCTTTAATGTGCAAGAGAGAAAGAATAACCATTATGGTAAGGCCAGAACGCAAAGGTCTCCAGTTGTTGCTATAGGCATGGGCCAGAAGACTACCACAAGTGTGGCAGAGAAGATAAGCATAGGCAATTAATGCAAGTCAGCCTTTTATTTTTGAAGTCTGATTTTCTTTTTCTAAATAAGCATTTGGGAAAAATTTCGTTATCTTGCTCGGGGAGGCAGTGAAAAGTAAACTGGATTTGTGTTGAACTGAGGTGGCAATGAAATTATGATGATCTGCCACCTTTGCTTAGTGCAGATTTTTATGACAGAAGAAAATGTTTCAATTGCATAAGCAAAAATTCCAAGTTTTTACATTAGTTAATCAAACCTTGTTCTGTGTGTGTTCTAAAACCTCAAGGGCTGTATTTTTTTTAAATCTGTAAAAATATCTGGAATATGAATATCATCTTTCCTAGTTTTTGTGTAAAGCAGTTTTCTTTGAGAAGAGCTTTTAAGGTCTAACATTAATTGAACGGGTAAAGGTTAAAACTTTGTAGCAATAGCAGTTATTCACTGTGCTATTGAAGCGAAATTACTCACTTAAGCTAGTTTAAACAAAATCAAAATATTAATCTGCCAAAAGACATTGATCTTCTCTTATATTTGCAGGTTCTTTTGCTCTTATTCCATCACACACTTTCCCTAGGCATCAGTGACTTATTCTCCAAACTAAAGCTTTTTTTTCCACATAGGGTTTCATTCAGTAATGAAGATAATGTTATTTTTGTTATGTTCTTTCTACATTAAGCCCTTTCCTTAAAATCACAAAATAACTTAGGTTGGCCGGTACCTTTGGAAGTTGCATGGTCCTGCCCATTGTTCAGAGCAGGGCCAGCTTCAAAGATAGATCAGGGCTAAATTCTGCCGCTTCTTTTCTCAACTAATCCATCTTCTTCCTTCCAACTTGCACACATTCCTTCTTCCCTCTTAACACCATGTTTCTGAACAGACCTCCTACTGTTCCAACTGTGTAGTGAGTGAGGGAGGTTAACTCATCACAAAAGCCATCATATTCTTCAAGCATCGAGACTACCCCTCTTAATGTCTGCCCCTATTTTGTTGATTATCCACATTGTCTGTTTTGCTCCAAGAACCCCAGTGACTTATCTGAGCTCAGACCGTTTCATGCTAAGCCTCTGAAACATTTCTTTGACTCTTCGTAGAAGGAAGACCATATGCAGTTCCTCTTCCCTTTTTTTTTTTTCTTCCCTTGGTGACTTTATTCTTGAAAAATCTGGCCTTGGAAGAGTTGTTCTCTGAGCCCTGAGTTGTCTGTCTTTTCTCAAGACCAAATCCTTTCTCATGTGCTTCCTGGGACAGACAGTGTTGACATTTGGACTATCGTTAATAGCTATTGCTTTGCAGTGCCTGACTGATGATTATCCCCCATTAAGCTTACCAAAGTGTATGGAGGAGAGCACGGTGTTCACAGAGGCCGTTCGAGCGCCTGCAGCTGTCTCATCTGTACCCTCCTCGACCACCTACCCTCTCCGTCTGCCTTTGGACTCACAAAGTATTGCTTATGCAAGACTTTGAAGAAAGACTAATAATGAAGAGGATCCATCCACCTGATGTGTCATTGTCCTAACTGAAACCTTGACCTCAGTGATACATAATATTTAAAATATGATTTTTGTGCCCTTAGGAGTACCTGGGCACAGAATCTAACTTGCAGAAAGTCTGACTGATACCTTTATTCCATCCCGAGGTGGCCCAAATCTTTTCAAACTTTTGGAAGTGGAAGTGTTTGGTTTAACTCCCGTTAGTATCTTGGGGTATGGGGGTATAAAAAAGGACCTCTCCAATGTACCTTTCTCCATGCTTTCTCTGTAGATAGATATTTCAGTAAAAAGGGTGTGTTTCTTGTTGCAAGAAATTAATTCATATTGACAAGAATTTAGTGGAAGATACAGATGCTAATGGTTAGAATTTTTGATTTGGTGTCTGTTCTGCTGCGTTTTCCATTTTTTCTTGTGAACTAGAAACCTTTTCCAATAAATAAGTATTTCTGTCTAGAGAGTATACCGTATGTGATCTCAAAGCACAATTGTTCCAGCTGATAAATGTGCTGTGTGGGTGCTGTATCAGTTGTGAGGCTCTGGTGTATTTGTGTGCATACAGGGAATCGTGTAATTAACCGCATTAAACTGAATAACACACAGCCTCCCCATTGTTCGTCTTTATGGGTGTAATTAGATGCTGAGAGAACTATAGCAGGAAATAGGAACCGTTTCCTCCTGCCACCCCTCAAACAAGTTTTCCGTTCCAATTAAAATAAATTACATTTTCAATCAGAAGAGATTACTCACATGATACCTATGTAATTTAGAAACAGGCACGGAAAGCGTGGTGTAAAGGTAAATATTATAAAGGAGAAAGCGGAGGAAAATAATTTAGAAATCCTAACCAATAGGAATTCAAAAGCTGATTCTTTGAATTGCTCAGTTATGCTCCAATGAGAAATTTCTACTAGAGGTTGACTAATGAGGGGGAAGCCTCCTCACAAGATTTTGGGTACTGGAGATTTCTTTTGTTAAACTATGTGATGTGCTTTGACACTTCGACTGGAAAGTTATAGTTTTATATATTTTTA
>NW_009197962.1:0-262 GCF_000690835.1 Fulmarus glacialis
GGCCCCGCCGCTTCACCACCCGCGGGAATCCTTCCACTCCCCACCTCTTTGAAGATGCGGTTTTGGCTTATTTACTTATTGATGCATCCGGGGGACAGGAAGGGCTAAGTTTTGCCCAAGATATCGAAGAGGTTTTCTGTACTCCGGGGGCCCTGAGCATGCCAACGCGGCAGAGGAAGAACTCAGCTTCTATCTCTTCTTCCCTGCAAAAACCTTTCAGCTGCCAGCATGGGTTTCCACCTACAGAGCTAGTGGCTTCCCT
>NW_009197962.1:291-2880 GCF_000690835.1 Fulmarus glacialis
GCCATCCAAGATGGTCTGAAGAAGCGGTACAACCACCCAGCACATGCACCATGGGCGCGAGGAGATACGATCGATGCAGTTTTCATTTTCCTGAAGAGTTTCTCCCTTGAGATATCACCTGGATATACGCAAAAGCCCAGCAACGGCCGCAAGCCCCAGGGCAGCTTTGTACCTGCAGGTACAGAAGAGCTCTTCTCCTGCCACTCAGCTGTAGGGCAGGGTGAGTTTGTGCATGCACCTGGGATTATTGGCCAAATCCGACCACAGCAGCTCTTTTCCAACAACATTAAGAGCTCAGCACTGCTGCTAATGCTCCCTTTGGGCAATGCGAGCAAATTTCAGACGGTTGTCACAAAAGTGAACGTGTCTTGCTGGAGTTTAACTTCACTCAAAGGCGCAAGTGCCAAAGGAAGCTATTTGCACAGCAGCCTTGCAACAGGGCATCCCCCTTTTCTTTCTTGTTAATCCTCTGCTCTGTAACCACTTTTTTCTCATGCTTTAACTTGGAGCACCACGAGTGTGAAAGGATAAAGTGCATTAAGAGTTTTAACGCTGAGGAAGATATCAGCCTGACATTTTAATAACACTAATGCTCTGGAATTTGCAGAATTATCACTGTAATGCGTATCTCAACAGCAGTCCCTCCACTCCGATTAATACAAGCTCTGTACCACATTAAACACCATGGGCTTTCGTGTTGCTCAGGGTAAAGAAATCAGCCCCTTCTATGGTGCCTGAGACAGACACTGATTTTCCAGCGCCATGTGCAGAGGCATCCCAGGGATTACCACCTTCTCCCTCCTGAGGAGCTCAGCTGCAGTGACAACTAAAGCAACGGTGTAAAGATATGAGGGCTGTTTCTAAGGGGCCTTTTTGTCTCAGCACAAAACCAAGCACCCTTGAATGCCAGTTTCCTAGTCTGCATCCTGCAGAATCATTGCCAAGTCATTGCTTATACGTCCTACAGTTCAGTTTAATGTTACTCAAATTACTTAGTCCTGTGCCTGTGTCAAGCCTGAAATTCATCCTAAGGCAGTGCATGTAAATCAGCAAGGATAGGATGCGGTTTAGATGACGCAGTAAGGGACAGACGAATAGGAGGGACTCTCTTAAAAACAAAGAGGACCATTCCTGTCCACAGAAACAGGGTGGAAGGAGATGGACGTCAGTGAACTCTCCTGTGACGGCCCCCACGGCTGCACGACAGGCACCAGTTAGCTGCAAGCCCCGGGACGGCCGCAGGAAATTTTGGGAGCTCAGGGAATGGCAGTAGCTGCCCCATCCCTGCGTGTAGGGGAGCTACGTGAGTCAGCAGCACCCACAGCTTCACCTTCCCCCCGCCCCGCTCTCACACCTTGTGTCCAGCCAGAGGAGCCGTTAAAACCATGTAAATACAGAGGCAGAGACAAGCAGCGAAGGGAAACACCCGGGTTCAGCACCGAAACATGCCTCAGCTGCATCTTCTGGTTTCTCTGCTCCCAGACACCAGCAAAGCTCCGGCCACAGAGCACCCGCTCGAGCCCCTGGTTCTGCTTCGTCAGAGGAAACTAAGTCCTTGCGCTTTCTGGCCCCCCTTCTCTTATGGCCGAGTAAAAAAAAACCCTAACGGGGCTAAGCGCATCAATCAAATTCGACGTAAAAATGTAGATGTATTAAAAAGTTATAAGCCCACAAATCTGTAAGAAATACAGCTCAAATGCAGCCAAAGCCAAGGCCTTTTGGGAAGTTAAGACCTAGTGATGGGAGGGAAGAAACTGCTTCCTTTTCTGTCTTTGAAACACACGCAGGCTGCTCTGCAAAGCCTAATGGCGACGGGCACCAGGGTACGTTTTTGGCTTCCAAACCCCTCTCCTGTGCACGTAGCCCACACACTGTGACTGGGCTTAACGAGCAAGAATTTGAAAGCAGAGTTCGACAGAGGCTAAAAATGAGCTTCAGTTTCACTTGCAAAGTCAAATGCAAAAGTAACTAAGTGGCAGGAAGCCCAAAGAGTAAATGAGACTGTTACATCTTGTGTCTAATGAGTGACACTAGGTAACGCTGGCAAATTGCTCACCTAGAGACAGCATCGCTGAATTTCTGATGGATGAACAAGCCTTTTTTTTTTCCCCTCATCAGCACACATCACAGTGAATGATAGAGCATGTTTTTCTGATGGTGCTGGAGATTGTCACAATCATTTCCTAAATCCAGTTCTGCTAGTAATGTTTTGGTAAAAAAACCAAGTAGCACTAAGTCAAATCCTCCGCTGACATAAGCTGGAAAAGCTCCCCAGGGGTCAGCTAAAACCGGCTGCGTGCCTCTCACCCGTGGCTTCTCGCAGACATGATCCTGACTAAAGATAATCAACGCGTGCAAGGCAGGGAGACGGCGTGTTTGGTACGATGCTCATGGGCAACACTAAAAGCACTGAAGTAGCTTAGAGAGCGAGATGGTTTATTACATGAGAACGAGCAGGTCGGGGCTCAGCCGCAGCCAGAGTCCTGTAAAAAGCCGCACCGTTTTGTGGGCGCTTCACCCCAAAGCGGAGCGTGCGTGCGATGGGCCCCGAAAGCGCCGTGGCGTCCCATGGCGGCGGCTGCCCCTGCC
>NW_009197963.1:0-6932 GCF_000690835.1 Fulmarus glacialis
GTGAGGGGGAGCGGGTGCTGCAGGACGCCTAAGCGCTGCGGGGAAAGGCGGCTGCGGGGAAAGCCGGCTGCAGAAACCCGTGCCCTGATCCGGGGGCAAGGGTCTGCCTGAACACGGCTACGATCTTTGCCCAACCGCATAGGCATTACCTTGAAAATGGTCACTTTGCCAAGAGGTGTGAAAGCTTCGCTCGGGTTTTGCTATTTTAAGTGCTACCCTGTAAGAATACATGAATCATGTTTTAATGACAGGCTCCACTGTTCAGGTGTATGTGCATATATATATTTGCTTTGTGGCCTTCAGATGAAAGGTGCTGTATAAATTCAGATGATCGCTCTTAATGTTGCGTTCCTTTGAGGGTGGGAACTGTATTTGCTTTAAGTATGGGGGACTTTCCACTTGCATATTCTGATAGGTGGTATCTTGATAGTTGAAAGCTAAAATTTAGAGAGTACTGACTTTAATTTTATTTAAGTTTATACCTTTCTGTTTGTCCCCCTAAAAGAGACTTACAGCTAATATTTAGGCTAATTTATGAAAAGCCTTTATGCTTCAACTGAAATGATTTTTTTTTCTTTAGTAGAGATCAGAGTTCTAGCATATTTTACTGTCTGCAAAATTAACAGACTTACAGTTCTATGGACTTAATTAGGCAGCGGAATTTACAACCTAAGATAAGATTTTTTTATGAGAAACTCTGATATGCCCAGTGGACTAGCCATAAACCTTTCCATTTAGTCATCATCTTTGGAAATTATTGTTGCATACCATATCCTGATAGGCCAATAAAAATGTCATTTTCTGACTCTTGCAGAAGTATACTGTACAGCTGTAGACATGGCTGTGTAATTTCATTGTCCATTTTGTTTTGTCTTCATGTAAAACTTGCATGCAAAACATGAGTAGCTTGAACTGAAGGCAAAGGGGTGTGTTCCCTGTACCTGGTGGCAAGTGTGTTCTCTCCTATGGTTTTTGCTTTGAACTTGTTTTGTGCTGTTTTGTTAGGATGAACAGCTGGCAGTGGGAGCGGAGCAGGAGATAGGGACAGAGCAATCCTTGCTTCAGTGCTCAATATTTTTGTGACCATGGAAGGAGAAAGCTGGTCCAAATGAGGTGTTCTGGTGGTATAGGCCTCCTGTAACCTAGTTATACCCTCCAATTCTATACGTTTTGCTTTTGCCGTTGTAATTCTTTATGCAAGTGATTTCACAAATTCATGAAAGAAGTGCAGGGTTAAAGGAGGGGACTGTTGCTTCTGTGTCTGCTGCAGAAAAGAATGAAGCTTGTGGTTCACTTGCATCATAGGTTCCCTTTCTGTATTTTTCCTGTAGCCGAGAACCATGCATTTGCACAATGGTGAAGCTTCTTATTGTGTCCTTGCACCATGGTATCTTGCAGCCTGGCACAAAAATAAGTGCTCTTCTAGGCAAGAGCAAAAAATGGTCGATGTTCATAAATTTTTTTTAGGCCCTTTTCCTGCTTGTTAGCTCCCTAATGCATTCATTTGAAGTTGTGTATTTCTCAGTAAGTACATCTAATAATCGGCACTGGCTCCATCTGTTGTCTGTTGCCAAGTCCTCTTTCTGACTTAGGTAGTAAGCTTCTTTTCATATGGCCCTGCCACTTTTTCTTAAGTTGAACACATTTCTGGTAGTGGCTAAGTCACTTTTTGATATGATTGTCCCATTGGTTGCACTGGAGAACTGTAATAGCTCTTGCAACCAGGAGAGGAGTTAGTTGAAATAACTTTGCTTTTGAAGGATGACTTTCTACACTCCAGCTCTGTGGTTCACTAACTGAGAGTTACATTTTTCCCCTTGGTACCCAGGGTGCTTCAGATTGATATGTAAATACCAGCAGACTCCAATGTCTCCAATACCTTAACAACAACAGATTTGGGAAACCCTGTTCTCACTTCAAAAATTTGTCAAATTAGTCAAGACAGTGTTACTGTTCTGTTTGTGCAGCCGGTACCTGAAGTAAACATGGTACTGGGTGTTTCACGGTAACATGAAACCAGTAACATGGACTGGTGTTTCAGCTGTATTTTAAGGGTAGATTACAGAATGTGTTTAAATATTTGTGGAGATGATACTTTTAGCTGGAAAATACAAATATTGACTGTCTTGTGTGGTGATGTGTAAATGTAAGATTTTTGTGCAAGAGGGGTCAGTCAGGTATGAAATTCAGCCTGCTTATTCTATCTTCATCCCTCTTTGAAGCATTCTTGTTCTCTTTTCTTGCCTTTGCTGTGCTGGGGATTGTCTCACTGACTGCATTGAAACAACAGAAAGTTGCTTCTCATCTCCTGTGATCCCCCCCAGTGCTAACAGAGCTGTCAGCCTTCAGTCATAAACCTGGCGGAGAGGCTGAGGGGGAAATTCCTTGATTATTGAGATGTTACAACACCTGTTGGTACTGGAAGGCTTTGATTCCCTTTGTTTTTCTCAAGAGCTAAGCAAATGTCAGCATGCTGACACCTGGAAGGCATGAGCTGCTTCTCGGTGTCTTTACTGAGCTCTATTTTGTTAGGCAAACGTAGTATATTAAAATTATCCATTTGAAGCAGCAGCTGTGTGTTGTACATGGTCTACTTGAGTGATTATTTAACTCTAACGATGCTCTGTAACTAGGCTAGAGTCTGTCTGCACTGTGGATTGAGGTGACTAAAACCAGGCTAGGAGATGAATGGATTTTTGCAAGGTCCTTCTGTAGAGATTTAGTTTTGTATTATAATTGGACCCTAGAAACTGTTGGCAATTACACTATGGGCATGAGGATCAAGTGGTTTTCTGTTTGTTTGCGGGTTTTTAATCTCTCTCCCCTCCCCTTGTTGTATTTGCCTTCTAAATATGTGCCAGAATTTATGCCTATGCTTGATGCAAATATTTTTAAACCTACAACCTTGGCCTTGAATCCTCAGCTCTGCAGTAAGTTAATGGCTAGTCTCTCTTACTGGTTTCAGACTTGGCTACAGTCACAAAATAAATGAACTGTTTGTTTCAGTTTAGCCTCTTGTGGAGGTTTGTTTGCATTATGAAACCACGATGCAGTTTAGCAGACTTCCAGTTTCTGGAGTGGTGTGGTAGGGCTTAATGCAGGTCTCTTCTGAGGAATGTCAGCCCTAGTTGTGGGAAGCTTACGCTATGACAGTACTGGCTAGAGCTAGGAATTATCCCCTACAGGGGAGATGAAATTAAAGCAAAATGTTACCTAAATGAAAATAGAAAATGTTGGGATTTTCACATTCGAGAGTAATGTCATAATTAAGACTTCAAACTGGATCCTAGGACTTAATCCCACAAAAGTGGTCAAAAAGACTTCAGCTTCAAGATGAGCTGGGCCAGACATAGTGAAAGCTCTGGTACTTACAGCTACCTTGTCTGTAAATATTTGATATTATCTTTCTCCCAAAGACGAGAAGCTAAGTTATGGACAAACCAAGGAACTGTCCTCTGTTAGGAAAGCGATTGACAGCAGTTGAGAACAAAATTGTGGAATGCCTGGTTCTCTTTACCTGTTTAGTTTGATTTCTGGTGTTTCATTCCCAAACTTTTTTCTTTTTTTTTTTTTCTTTTTTTTTTTACTTCAGGCTAATGACCTCAAAGTCAATTCAGTCTTTGGAAGATCTTGTTCTTTACATTCCTTTGAAGCTTTTCTGAAATTTGCACATTACTACAGTGAATTCTTCCCCCCGCTGCCCCACTAAAGTTATTATTTCATGGAGTGACACTTGCCAGCATAATTTCTTCATGTTTTTGTAGTGCTGGGTTTTGAAGCTACATCAGACTATGAGTTTAAATAGTTAACTCTTGGCAAATTACTTATGTCAAAGCTTTGGCATCTTGTTCTTCAGAAAACCTTTTCAAATTAATAACATGCATCCACCAGATTTATTGCTTTCCAGGCTGAATGCCTAGCGACAGTCTTCTGTGTCTAAAAATGGTTGTTGTTGTTAAGGCCATCTTTTAGGAAATTGTGAGTTTGACATTTGAGTGCAAATATGCACATGTTATAGAGATACTGGGGACAGAAAAAGTCATAGTAATGAATTGAAATGTTTTTTGGAAGGATCTTGTTTTAAACCCTGAGGCATTAAAGAGATGCTGCTAAAGTGAGAAGCCTTACCCTTTTTTATGTCTATGAAGTATAAAATGTTAAGTACTGGCTAATATATGTCACCTGTTAGTTTTACATTGATGTGTGGGGTATAACTTGATGTCCTATTGTGGGGTTTCCATCTTTAAATATCTGCAGGCTTAGGCATTGCTTTTGAAAGCCAAATGTCTAATTAACCAAATAAATGCTGATAGTGTTAGTATTTGTAGTAATTTTTACAATTAAAAAATCAATGCATTCATGCAGTGGAGAAACTGTTCTTAGTATAATATTAATATGGATTTTTTTTTTTCTTCAAGGTTTTTTTTAAAGCAAGAAATTAAAATGTGGTAGAGCATGAAATGGTAGAGCATGAAACATTCTGAAATTGTGCTTGTCAGTAATGTAATAAATGGATGAATAGGGCAGGTATGCATTTTGAGAGGTGTATTTGTAAATGATTTTTATCTGGGCAGAGTGGGGTGAGTTTTTCTTGTATAAGGATCTCAGAAAAATTGGTCTGAAAGCTGAGAATTTATTGGGAAATGTTTTTCAGTGTGTTTAGTGTCTTTTTTTAACTGGCTATTGAGCACAGCTTAAGAGTTTTTAAGCTGAACTTTAATACGAAAAAAAAAACACCCAACAACCTTTTAGTTGGTTACAGGATTTGCAGGATAGTCTTGGATTCTGTTCAGTGCACTTTAATTAACCATACAAGGTAGTAAATTAAAGTACCTCAGACTGACTTGACAGTCAATTAAACCTTGGTTGATTTCATTGAGAATGTGATCATTAGTGTAATTGGCCAAAATGACAGGAGGCCCACTTGGAATTATGCCCACTTGAAATTTTCCTCTAATTCTATGTATGCAATCCTGGGCAGAAAACTAGACAAATGGAGCTCTATCCTAATAATTTCGAAGGATTTCGTATAGCTGTCTGGAAAGAAGGCAAACTCTAGCAGGCAAAAATGAAGGAATGGGTTACCTGGGAATCCAGATGGCAAAACCTTTTGGGGTTTATGTTGTGTGAAGTACTTTGAATCTCTTCTTTCATTGTGGGATTTGTATAGAGTTTTGCAAAGTTCACCATGTGATTTCAATCAAAAGGAAGGATGTGTATGTGTGAGGGAGATTTTTTTTTTTTTTTCCTGTTAAATAGATTGAGAGACTATGTTCAGTGCTGATTTTTGTTAATGGTATCTGGATACTTAAGACAGAGTTAGGCTTTTCCTCCTGTTCAAGATCACTGACCTAACTTGATATCTTCCTCTAGTTAAGACAACAGCAACCTTCCCTATTTTGTTTTTGCATATATTGTGCTTTGCCTGAGAGCTTAAACTTCCAGTCCTGATTTACAAGTTGCTTTAGTTTGCTGGGCTGCAGTGCGGATGTGTTGTTTCAGTAGATTTAGCAGGGGAGTCTACAAGTTCCAGGGTCCACTTCATATGGCGTTACTGTGATACTGGAGTGTCAGGCCGTGCATTTCTGGGGCAAATGCTTACTCCCTTCCTTGGAAAGTGTCTAGTGTATGTGGGTGCTGATGCAAATAAGTTCTAAAAAATTCTTTCTTCAATTACAGCACGTTTTCTGGTCAGTCTCCAAAGATACTTGCATCTTCTGTTCCAGAAAACGAATTGTTAACACCATGGTTTCCTGTCTATTCTCCTTCCATAGACAGTTCTTTCTTTATCTCCTTGAAAAGTAACCAAATGATAATTTGTCTCTTTCAGATCAAAAGGAATTATTTAAGCGTGCCTTGGAAATTCTGGGGCATCTTCTCTATAGCTGAGGAGGTTCTCTGGGCTATTTTTCTCAGCTGGGGAGATATAACAGGCTTTATCTTCCCATGGTGCTTCTGTACCGTTTCCAGACCCTCAAGGCTCATGGGGCAAGAATATGAGGTCAGAAATTGGATCCTGATCTTCTGTGTGGCAGTCGGCCACACCATAACATTAGACTGTGTAGTACTATCATCTGAAAAGTGCAGTAAGCTCATGCGTGTGGGAGTCAGCATATAAAATTCTGTAGGAATACCACAACGTGGGATTTGATAGAGATTAAATATTCTTAATCAGGCCCTGGTAAGACTCTCTTATACCCACCGACTCCCATTTAGAGAGGTAAGTGTTAAGATATTTGAAATAAACACCCTTGAAAAATATGAAGGGTTTTTTGTTGTTGTTTTTTTTTTCTTTTTTTGGAGAGGACAACCTCAAATTAATTCCATACAGTTCGACAGAGCTTACTTCTAAAGGCAGGGAAGGACTATGTGTTTTTCTGATGTGTTGGCAAAAAGCAGCTCTGAATGATACACTGCTTAGAAAACATGGGTATAGCAGCACTGCTGTATATTCAGAGGACAGCTGGTGTGCCTCTGTTTTTGAGATGCTCTTCAAATTTAGTGTATTGTTCAGGTTCTGTACATCTGTGTAAACAGAAGTATAATTGCCTGGCCTGCTCCTTGCTTCGTGATTATTTTGTCCACTTTTTTTTTAATTTTGTTGTTTCCTTCCCCTTCCTCCAGTTTTTCATTCCCCCTCAGGCAAAAAAAAAAAAAGAGTGAGAAATCTATCCTCTTTGTGACTGCTCACTTTGTTCAGGTTTTGTAGGGGCTCACCAAATTGCTGTAAATGAACAGTTAAGTGTGGAGAAAATGAATAACCTCCTGAGTCTAAGGTTTAAAGGAAAAAAAAAAAGTCGGCCACCTGTCAAGTTTGCCAGTCCAAGCTGAATTTGATGGGCTCCAGGGTCATCCTGGTTACTTCATCATCGTCTTAAAAAGAAAAAAAATTCCCTTACTGTTTGTTTTTTCCCTTTTTTCTCCCCACCCCC
>NW_009197964.1:0-3744 GCF_000690835.1 Fulmarus glacialis
AACTGGGGCTGTTTAGCCTGGAGAAGAGGAGGCTGAGGGGAGACCTCATCGTGCTCTACAACTACCTGAAAGGAGGTTGTAGGGAGGTGGGTGTTGGTCTCTCCTCCCAAGTAACAAGCGATAGGACGAGAGGAAATGGCCTCAAGTTGCACCAGGGGAGGTTTAGATTGGATATTAGGAAAAATTTCTTCATGGAAAGGGTTGTCAAGCACTGGAACAGGCTGCCCAGGGGAGTGGTTGAGTCACCATCCCTGGAAGTATTTAAAAGACGTGTAGTTGTGGTGCTTAGGGACGAGGTTTAGTGGTGGACTTGGCAGTGCTAAGTTAATGGTTGGACTCTAGGATCTTAAAGGTCTTTTCCAACCTAAATGGTTCTATAATTCTATCTTAGGTATTAGTAGTACCAGACAAAAGAGGTATTTGCTGAAGTAGTTTTTTTTACTGCTCAAAGGCTTAGTATTTGTAAGGATTGGCAGAGCAAAAATTATTAATAGCAAAAAACCTTTGTCAAAATATTATAGAGCATTAGATTCTGATTGCTTTCACAGTTTACCTTCCAAAAGTATAACACTTTGGGGGGAAAAATTATTTTTTCAGCCATCAGTTAAATGAGAAATACATATTTTTTAAAGCAACTATGATTTTAGCATCTTGCTGAGAAATTTAATCTGGATACTTAGCTGAAATTGAACCAAAGGCTCTTTTCATCCTAACACTTCAAGCAGAAAAATACCTTAATTTCTGCCTGTTCGAGTTCAAACAAATAATTATGTGTGGGCCAGTTGCCATAGGCCTTAGAGTAATGAAAGAACTTCTTAAAAATTCCTATTCAAGTTCAAATGTATTTATTGCAGGAATTAAGATTTTGTGTATTATAGAATGATAAGTAGTGGGAATTAAAATGAGCATGAACTTCAAATCTAGCCTTCTTTTCTACATATTGTAAGCAAAACCAGTGTTTGATAGGTAATAATATATTTCTTGGTTCACATGTGATTACTTAGGAGGAATACAAGAAAAGATAATTTTTGATTCAAAATCCAGTTTGTAAAATTTAATTGATTCAAAAGCATTTTTTTAGCCTGGGAGCTTCTAGCTCTGGTAGTCCCATGGGACAGCCTTTGTTTCTGATTCTGGGTTCTCGCACTTAAATTGTCTGTTTTGTACATTTTGAGGTAGATTGATGAAAAGGGCTATTTAAATGATGTTGTTATTGTTGTCATCTGTGCTTGCCCAACCATGAATTATATTATGAGTATAGCTTGTTAATATTTCCATTTAAAGATTGATTCTTAGGTGGTATTAAATTTAAAAATCTGTTTTTCCAGATAATTTTCTTATTAGCAACAGTGCGAGGGGGAAGCCTCCCCTGTGTCTTGCTGTGACCTTTCACTGAATTATGTGTAATGGCTTCTTCCTGAACTTTTTCTTCTCCTCTCATGCTGCCATTCAGAAGACTATTGGGCTTGTGAAGGCAGGTGTTGAAAAGTTCGGAGGAGCCAGAATAAACACGTGTGAATTCCTGGCTTATTTGTTGCGTAGCTTTCACATGCACGCATGTCAGAATGTTGTCCGTGTATTGCTTCCCTGGAGGATGTGGTTGTATATGACACAGTGATGCTCTATATCCAAGATGGTGCTAGTCTGGCCATACAGGTATTTTTCTTGTTTTCTGGAAAACCCTTGAGGTCCGATGGCAGACGTGCAGGTCTTGATAGTGAAGCAGGGAAGGATACTGTTGGTGTGCAGTAGTTCGATACCAAGGCAAAGAATGCTATCAAAAAACAGTGATGAAATGAGTAGGTGTCAGCTTAGAAGACGTTTTTGAGAACTGTGTGATAAATGAAGCATTAAGGCTTCACAGGACTTTGAGGTTAAAAGAAATCTAGCACGTTACTACTAACAGTTAATCTGGTGTACCGAAAGAGGAAGGTGTCCTGGAAAACAGTCCTGTTGTGATAAACGAATCCACGTTGGGTGGCCTAACCAATACAGTACAACAACTTGAATTTTTGTGTAATCCAGTTGTGGAGGGGTTGTCTTGGTGGCCTGTACATCACCTGTAGGTGATGTACTTCTGATGCAATATTGAGTGTGTAGCTAGCTCATGATATGGTGCAGGGCTGTAGATTGCTGGCTTGTTCTTGCACCATTTTACTTTTGATCCTTTGTCAGTGATCCTGCCATGTGTGGCATGAAATTCAAGATCCTTGCAAGCAACAGGAAGACTCTGTCTTACTGCCAGCACTCATGTCTTCCTGGCTGCTCCTCTGTGCCCCCTCTTTCCTACTCCCCAGGCCTTCTGCTGGGCATCCAAACCCTAGCTGCATCTCAGCCAGGCCATGGCCATGGGGGAAGCTGGCTGTGACTGGGGATGGGATTTGGGCACATCTGTGGGAAGTGGTGGATGGAAGATCTGGTGTGGATGCCAGGTGGAGGGTACTGGGGCTGTGGGGGAGCTGGGGTGTGATGTGCTGAGTGTGGGCACCCTAGCAGGTCTGCCCTAATCCTGAAGAAAAATTTATTTGGTGCTACGCCAAAAAAGCCTAAGCTTTTTTAATCTTATGTTGTGATCGAAAGCATATTTGGAGTACTCTTCAAATCATGAAATCTTACCTCCTTCAAATCCTGATTTAGAAGAAGCTTCTTCTAACAATCTATCCCTTACTTTCCCTTTCTCTCTCATGACTTGCCTTGTTCCCCACCTAAACATCACCTGTTTTTGTGAAGAGAGCCTCTGAAGATAAAGTTTTGGGGTGCATGACCTGGCATGGTGTTGGATGAAAGCATTTTCATCTGCATTATGGAAAATGCATTTGGATTTGATGGGAATGAATTCCATAAGGGTGTGCATCATTGTGTCCGCATTGCAGCGGGATCGTTTTCTTTTCCAGTTTGAGATCCTGATTGCTTTAAGCCAGTCAAAAATACTTTCTGTTGGTTTTATCAGCATCTACAATGTGACATCTTAGCAAGACCTCTTGCTAGTCTATTTATATTATGCTGATACACTTCTGAGTCAAAATTCCCTAAATTGTCTCAGATGGGTCAGTCGCTGAAGAAAGTGCTAGCTTTATGAAATAAAAAAGCACCATGAATGTCTAGTAATCAGCTCAATATTCAAGTAACTTTTTAGTAGTGATCACACTGAATCATTTTAGGTATGTTTTACTTTTGTTAAGAGCTTAATGTTTATACGTGTGCTACAGTTGCAGAAATTGCAGCTGGTTCAGAGTCTTGGGCAGGACATGATCTTTTCACCATCACTACTATCTCAAATAATTGCACTAATATCTGCAAGGCATACCCATTGCTTAAGTCAGTTCATTAGTATATTGTAAAGCTTACATATGAGTAATTTTCCTTTATTTTCTTTCTGACCACTTTTGTGATTAGACTGCGTCTGGCTGAAGTCTTTTGAGAGGATTTAGGGATGGGAGGCCGGGGCTGGTCTTTCTTCTGGCTGTGGAATTATCTGCCTGCCATCTGCAGTCTTTCACTTGACATTATTGTTCTGGTTTAAATCCAGATTTTGAAAGTGCAGCACTTTCTTATAATTTTGTCTTTTTCAGACTTCACAGCAGCTTCTGAATTCTTGCAAGTATGCTTTTTTTCATAGCTTTTCCCAGCTTCTGTATAAAATCAGACCGTGCTCTTTTCATGTGCCCTTTTTTTTCTCTAAGTATAAGTGGTATTGGTCTCAAATCTTTACATTCTTCCTCTTCCGTTATTTTTTTAATATAT